>NW_010407245.1:49719-50305 GCF_000710305.1 Buceros rhinoceros silvestris | reverse complement strand
AGGGCCTCTGGGCAGGGGCTCAGGCTCACCGGCCCTCACATTTCACGGGGGAGAGCGACAAGCCGCCGGCATCCCCACAGCAGAGGCGCGGCAACAAACTTCTGCCACAACCTAGAAAATGCGATAGTGGGGTGCTCCGGGCAGGGCACCCGGGAAGGAGGCGCCTGGCCACCCCACACGCCAGCTTCCCCTTCCCGCTCGGACTCACTGCTTTGCTCCTCTCGGAGGGCTCCGGGCGAGTTCCTCGGGGCTGGGAAGGGCTCCACAGCATGTCTCGCCCCGACCCAGACCAAGACGGGCTCCATGACACACAAGCCCCTGGCTTGTGCCACAAGGCTCTTGGCAGGCAACGGGAAGAAGCCAGTGGTTCCCGTGGGGTTTGGGGTGAAGCGTACGCAGGGAGCTGTCAGGCACAACGACCGCACGCACCTACCCCACGGTACACCATCACTGCGACGGCACACCAGTACCTAAATACAACAGTTCTCATTCGTGTGCTGCTCATCAGCTGGTGTTTCCCACACCCCGTGGGCCTGAGCTCCGTACTCGACCCGACCCACTCGGAGAGGGCAGCGGTTCACGCACG
>NW_010407245.1:37003-49568 GCF_000710305.1 Buceros rhinoceros silvestris | reverse complement strand
CGCACCACAAGCACAACGGCCTCATCTGGCTCTCCAAGGTCCTGTCTGAACAGCGGCAGGCAAATAGGAAATGTATTTTCTGACACTGCCCAGCCACTAGGATGCTTCTGGGCTGATAGGACTGAGAATCTTGAAAGGACTTTAAACCCAGTTTCAGCAATTCAGACAAGAATATAAGGAATAGAGCCGGGGAGGAAGCGGTTCCATACCGGAGGCACAGGACTGGACAGCAAGTGAGCTGGACTCTGCTCCTCCGTTCCCTGTGACGCTTCTACGCGCAGTCTTGAGCAAGTTACCTAATCTTACCTAGGTGTTCTTGTTTTGGACATCGTGTATCTGAAAAGCACCAGGAAATTATGGGAGCATTCAGCTGGAAGCAGTGCACAGAGACTCAGACCATTTCTTAGGCAACGGGAGAAAAAGGATCTTCCAGTAAAACGACTGTTGGAAAGAATTCCTTGTCTTTGCTGTCATCTGATGAGGTAACAAGATTTAAAACCGGCAGGAAATGGAAAATACATTGTTTTGCTGAGATCATAAATGGAGTCGTTTCGGAACAGATGGACTCCATTTACCACTTCATCAACATTCTGCGGACCTTCTGAGCACAGATTGCTTAACATCATTTCTGTATACCCACAAGTATTTGCTGTCCCAGAGTATGATCTAAAATTCCTGCATGATTCAATGCAACACGGCAGCAGTTCCGAAACTGTGCTGTGTGCACACTTGTGCAGATCGCTCCGAAACTACTGGCAATTACTAGAACACATTTTTAGCAAAACGGATGTAAAAAGGAAAAAAGCAAAATACGGAAATTAATACCCAGCTAACTGGCTCCTGTATAGGCTACATACAGTCCTCCCCCTTCGCTGCTGCTCACCTTTCTCCAGGGTGCCGTGCAGCGGGAGTACAGTCAGGGCTGACGTTCACAGCGCGGATGCTGCCGCTCCTTACTGGAGAACACCCACACGGACGGGAGCCCTGCCCAGTGCAGCTGACCAACTGTCCTGCCCCACTGCAACCGCGGGGCTCTGTCCCAGGGGAGAACAAATGACAGCACCCAACCTGCCATTTATCAGCCTGTCTTTTTGCGCCTGTAGGTGCCTGTGTGCAGCTGCAAATGGTTGGTAGTGTGAAACGGCAGCCCTTAACTGAAGGTTCCTCGGAAATGATGTTGTCTGAATTAGACTACAGCAAGCCCTAGGGTTGTCTTTGCTTCTGTGGAAGTGTTCTTCACAGACCAGCGAGCATTGTTTCTTCTAAGCAAGAGCCTGGAAGTAAGTCTAGCAGCTCTACAAAGGTATGACAGATCGAAGGTATGAACCCAGGATATTAAACACACAAATCTAATCCTCCCAAAGACTGAACTGGATAACTATAATCTATCATAAATAACTTTAGACTTTTAGTCAAAATAAAATGCAACATAATAGCTGACAAAATTCTAGCACAACAAAATTCCAACTGTTTTTCAGTTTTCTATTAAAATTCTTTTTAGACGGCTTGCGTACACCCAACAGTTTTACCAACTGAGGTACAGAGTATTACAAAAGCCTGTTTTGTACAACCCAGATGTGTGCTTCAGTGTAAATTAGCAGAGCATCCAGTGCCATGAGACGTGGAATACGGAAAAGTCATGATTTTTAAAAGAAAGAGAGATAAAAAAAACATAGTAATGGGAGTGTTATGTTTTCCTTTTAGCAACTTGTTGTGTGTTGAACCTGCCTTCAGGACACACATGCTTGTACTATTCACAGTAGTAAAGCGGATGAGTCTTTGGTCCCAGCAAGTTACTTCTAAATCATTTCATTTGCAAAACGTTTCAACTTTCAGATTTTCAGTGGTCGCTGACCAAATAAATATGTGACAAAGCAAATCAGAAATGTAGTTCTAACCTCAGACGATCTTTTAAATCCTTAGGAGTTATTTGAAACTTAATATACAGTGGACTATTTTGTGGGGTCAGACCTAATATAATCTCCAGTAGCACAATACAATAAAACCAGCGGGCAGACTTTTAAACAGATTCACTCCTTTTAAATATTCCTTTGACAACCTGTAATACCACAGCTGACAACATTTGCCATGCTGCCTTTTCACAGTTCCTTAAATATCCAGAAACAGCGACCAAGAGAAACTTAACTTCTGCTTTTCTTTGCAAGTTCCTTGATTCTGATTCAGAAAGCCAGGAGTAAGACGTTGTCTTTAACAAACGCTACAGTAAGCGGTATTTATTGGAACAATTTTTTTGGTTTAGATGAGATTTACCAGTGTCATATGCACACAGTACTGTCTTTGGCTACTGATCAGTTTAGAGGAGGAGTCAAATAACTTGAGTAAACGATGTTGTTTCCTGTAAATTACGAGTGCAAAGATTCCTAATAATAGAGCAATCCCAAAGCGCTAGGCACAGCATGCTTTGGAAGGAGGTCAGGAGAAATTATTTTGAGCTGCCACGTTGCTGTCACCCTCCCTCATTTACAGGACAATATTACAATCAATTGCTGAAGACCATTAAGTGTATGCTGTTAAATGCCGGGGTGTCTTACTGTGTCAGCTGGGCTACAGAGAAGGTGGAGTATCACCGCTGTTACCTAGTTTGTGTTCCTAGGCCCTCAGATCAGCTGAACAACTTTTGGAAATCATTTGCTGCTTTTCTGTAAATAAATAAAGCAATAAATGCCACACGTCTCTTTAGGGAAATGAAAAGCCATTCAGGTTCTTGTCCTATTTATTATTTCTTTTAAAGTTGTCCAAGAGTCTGAACAACTTGGAATGACAGTTGTGGTTTTTAGCATTCCAGATTTTGTGAGGGTCCACGGAACTTAATTCTACAGCAGTAATTTCTCCAAAGAAAACTGCAAGCCCCATACAAACTCACAGCACTGGGGGATGATACATGAAATTAGGAAAAGTACCAACAGTCCAAAAAGGTATGTGACCTGCAGGTTAGTACACATTTTTCCAGGGGATCTGAAGGACTTGAGAATTCAAACCCCACTGCCTGCAGCTCCAGAGCCTGGGCTAGGAGGTTTTGTTTGACTTCTCGGATTAAGACTCAGAAAATCTCCCTGTCCTCTCTGGCTCATGCTTTCAGTTCTTTCTCCAGAGCAAGCACATGCATTACGCCTCGAGAAATCAGAGCCTGGCTAACAGCTTAAGGCTTTCACCAGTACTTGCGGGTGTGACTGGACTGCACTAAGGGCTGCAGATCAGAGCTGGTTTAAGGTCCTTCTGCATACTCAGGTTGGCATCTATTAAAAGGGAACATTTTCTTCTAGAAATTGAATTACACTCAACAATGCTGAGTGACAGAAGATCTGGTTTGTGCCTTCCGAGAAAGCTGTTAGATGGTCTTACTGAAGGGTCGCTCTCTCTCTTCGTTAATTGGCAAGTTACACAAGGGAAGAAAACAAAGGAGAGGAAGGCCATTTCTCTGTTAGATACCGTAACTCTGCAGGTGGAGCTTGAAACCCACTGGAATATGTTATTGATTCAGAGAACACAGAAAAGAACAGATTGCTTTATTTTCACAGGGAACGATGAAACTATTTAACTAACTGTTTTCAATTTGCACTTCCAGTGTCTTTGCACTGGTGGCCAGCTGGGCACAGCGGAAAGAAAAGAATACTTCAGAAAAATCAGTGAGAACAAATAGACCATATGTATTACTGAGGAAAAACACTCCCATGTAAATCAGAATACACTTCTAGAACACAAAGTTCTTAGGGAATTCACTAGGAAACATGGATTTACTAAAGAAAAAAGTCTGTCACAAAGCAATTTTAAAAGTGTGTGGACAAACTTCATCTGGTTAAATCAACATAGCACTGAAAAGTCAATGGAGTTAAAATCATTTATATTACCTGAGGATCCAGCCTTTTATATTAACTTCCTGAGCTTAAGGAAGGAGCTGAGTTCTTGAATATGAGTGTATTTAGATTGCTATGGTGATTTTAAGAGACAATACAAAACAAGCACACAGCCCCCCATTTATTCTCCTTTATGCTGAAAAACGGACAACAGAGTTGTCTTCCAGGTGGTTGGTATTTTCAAACAAACCGACACAGTAACCATCCCAAAGCTGAGAGGGACTAAGACGGGGTGTGCCTTAGTTTCTTCCTGTCCTGAAATGAACAGAGTTCTGCTGCAGCAGTGATGGATGGTGTTATTTAATGCTCACAAGACCAGTGTCAAAAACTATCCTGGTACCACCAGACATCACGATGCTATCGAATATGGGGCAAGTAGGTTTTAAGTGTCTCGCCTCAGTAGATCAAACGGTGGGTAACTGGTCCATCTACCATGTGAAGGCAAACACGGTTTAGTCCCTGGGAACCCATCCCTGGTGGGGTCTCCAACACAGGGCGTTCTTCCCCATTCACCAGAAGCCAGAGGAAGAGTCTCCAGCGCCACCTTCTTCCCCACTCAACCCCTTCCAGAAAGGCACAACCTGTGCAGCTACTGTTGACTGGCATGGTTTCTGACATTTGGGCTGCACTTAATTGCTGTCTTTGGAAGAAACTTTGATTGAAGACAAGTCACTAAGCATTAAAGGGTGCTCCAGAACCAAGCAAGATGTCTGATCCAGCCAGCTCACAATTTTAAGCCATAACCAATGCCAGCAGCCACCTCAGGGTACAGGACAGCTGTCATTTCCCACGCGGGCCAGATGAGGCACAAAGGCAGAAAAAGTGAGACACGGATAAGGGCAGAAAACAAGAAACAGGTAGCTTTGTAATAATATCAGAAAAGGAAACATCAGTTCTAATTAACGTCCTTTTGGTATGGCACCAGCTCATCACAACTGTGAGTTGTTGTTTTCCCTTACTAAGCAGCACCAGCACTTTCAGACTCTCCCAAATGTACAAATACAGCAATTAAAGTTTGCAACTACTGTCCTTCATGGACAGATTTTATGTCCATAAGTAGAAAAAAAGTACATAACACAGGAACTATAGAACTAGCATTATTTCATGACTACCTGTTTTGTATTGCTTTTACTTCAAAAATACTCTTCTAAAATCACCACTGTAACCTGGAGTATTACTTTATCCCGCAGAAATAAAGCGCAGTATCGCCATTTGAAGATGTGGGGGCTGGTTGGGTTGGTTGGTTTGTTTAGATCAGACTATCCCTGCACGGTGAAGTGACCAGACCAGCACTCCCCATTAACTGCAGGAGTTGGATTCCCTCCCTCCTGCTGATCTTCAGCTTTCTGTATTTACATATACTCTCCTAGAAGTTTGTTCTGGTCTTGACGGACTATCAGGTGACTTTGTTCTGAAGAATTCAGAAGTACTTAGTTGTTAAATGTATTTACATAAAGCACTTTGTCTAGGAAAGCAGGACTGGGCAGGGATTGCTGGTGATGGCAGAACCTGCCCCATTTTGCTTGAAGACATAAAAGCTGCCCGTCTGCACGGCCAGAGGTGCCAGGGTAACCCACTGAACTGGGTCCTCTTTCTAGAAGCAGGCACTGCTCTAGTCCCCTTGGCTTTTGACTCTACTAATTTAATTTTTTTTTTTTAAGGCAATAAAATTCAGTTTTCTCAGCTATACCCTTAGAGCAGTGGGATTCTGCGGGCAGTCAGCAATACCTGGTAGGTTACTGCTACCTGAAGATGCTATAGGCTGCATACAAACACTGCCAGAAAACTGAGGCCTTCAAATACATTTTGTAGTTGGACTATGTTGCTTAGACCACACAAAAGTGATTCACTAGATGGCACATGCTCCAGCTCAGAGGTTCTTGAAGTTTTCAACAGTTAGATAACTTTATGATGTCATCTTGATGGATAAACACTGGTATCATAACATAGATTTAGTAAGATATGCTTTGGAATGAATAAAAATCTTACAGAAAAGATTACATTATTTTATAAGTTATTCCTCCCTTGCACTGCCAAAATTTTTAAAAGAAACAGCAAAGAAGCTGCCACTGAAGGAAGGCGGTATGGAAGATTTCTATCTGCTGTTGGGTTGGTCATTCATTTTCCTGAATGAAAATGGTCTTCTCACAGTTACAGATTACCAGACAACCACAAATGAGTCCAATTCAAGATCCACTATAGTGAAAGGGAAAAAAAAAAAACAAAGACCAACCCAGAGTTAATCAGTCCCCTGCTTACTGCAAGAACGAGCAGCCTTGTTTGGATACAGGGCACAGAAGGAGGGCAACTCAACCAGCGACCTTAACATTTATTTCACCTCAACCACAAAATGTTACTGCTGTCAGAAAAAGACTTCTTCATACTCCTGGGGCAACAACCTCTTGTATCAGACCAAGAAGGTGGATTTGCTTGGGGTTTTTCTAAGACGGGAGCTTCCCGCTGGCAACGAATGCCGTTGTGTTATTACCTTGCCAGGCAGCATGAACAAGCAATGTGAACCAGGTTTATTTTCAGATTTCACTGTCACCAAATCTGGTTCAGTAAATGAACTTTAGATGCGGGAAAATGCAGCTGAGAGCACAGGTTACTTTCTCCAGTTGCTGTTCAGAAGCATTTGATTGCTTAATGATCTTTCAGCTCAAGAGTCAAACATTGCTTCATACATAAGCAAAAGTAGTTCTACATACCTGTACAAGAGCATTCTTTTTTATTTTAAAAGAGCAGAGCACTCACCAAATCTGCACCTGTGCTTCCTCGGACTCCCTCCACCACCACACAAACGCATCCTTTACAAGGAGCTCTTGCATACAGCCAAGTGGATTCTTCCTCAGGTGTTTCGTACTATGGGAAATTAGGACTTCATTATACAGAAGGATTTAAAACAAATGACAACTCCAGCCTCGCATCCAAACATTACATTGTTGAATGATTTGCACAGAAACTAGCTTCAACGATGGATGTATGAGGGCTAGGGGGACATATTCCTACTTCAGCCTGCTCAGTTTGTGTGGTTTGTGCTTTTTTCTTTTTAAAAAAGCAGCTGTAGCAGCAGGGAAGAAGCTCTTTAAAACACTGTCAATCTCCATCCTGCTTCACTCTAGCCCGTTGGACAGGACTTGATAAATGCCACATTTGTTACCAAATCTCTGGGCCTTAAAGAGCAAAGGGTAGACTCAGAGTTAAACAAGGATTAGGAGACTCAGCAAGTTTAAAACATCAGGAGCCATCAAGGATGAAAAAGACATCTTTTGAAGGACTCCTAGCAGCAGAGAGCAGAACCAAGACATACCAGTACCAGCCTAGTTGCCAATAAACACACTTGCAGGTATTTAAACGTGCTGTAGAAGACAGAAACCTTCAACATACTTTGATGGTGAGTATATTCACTGCTCCGGTCATTCAGCATCTGACAAAAAGTAACGTCTCAGCGAAGTGCCTCACCAGAAGTCTCACGGCACCTTGTTCATGCATCTTGGAAGGCAGAAAGGTGAGACTCCTCCAAATGGCTTTTATGTGAAGGATCTCCAAGGTTTCTTGTCTTCCCTTACCTACTTGTATACAGAAGTGGTTTTCAGGATCCCACTAGCTTTTTACCAGTTAGTCTACAGCAAACTAAAGACTCGTGTTCCTTTTTTTCCCCAGTTTCATACTTACCCAAGTTCACCACTGGTCGCACTGCTACAGGAAGGAGCAAACAGGAACAGGCAGTTTTCAAGCGAGTTACTGCCAGGAGAGAGGCCTGTGGAACTGTACAGTCACGGTGTCCAGCAAAGACACCACACCTCGTTAGAAGCTTTCGGGGTCCACAAATCAATAAAATGGCAATGGTGAGGAAACCACTCAAAATTAAAATCAAAGCTGTTCAAAATTAACTGATCTAAATTTTAGAGTAACCCGAAATGTGGAATAACTTTATCTAGCGGTACCACGCTAACCTGCAAAAGTAGCAGTCACTTCTGGCTCTTCTATCTCCTGTTCAGGTAGATACTCACACAAACTTGCAAACACCCAATACGGGTCTGCAATTCGAATTTTAATTCCCGTTCCTCAGGATGTTGTTTGTTAAGTAACTTGCAAAGGATTCTCGGTGTTAGGGAATTTCTCTGGGTTCCCCTCAAAGACCCTAACAACCAATACCTTTGAAGATTAGCTAACTACGCTTAGAGCAAATTACTACAGGGAAAAGCCCAGTAACTTCGGCATGGGGAAAATCTACAGCTGTGATGAAATTAAGCACTGTGAGAACTGCAACACTGGTTTAGGGATGAAACCACCAATATTTATCTGTCAGAACTGCTGATAAATGACTCATGGAAATACAGTCAAGACACATTGACGCTTAGGCCACTGCACCTGGAAAACTTTTTGGAGGAAAACTTGTGGAAACACTATAAATTAGCCAGAAAATAAAGCTCTCAATTTCTGACACTTTCAATACATCGTAAACTTGAGTCTTGAAAAATTATTTTGCATCATTAAGCAAAAGAATCAAGTCCCAGCAAGTCAGGAGAATAAACAGAAACTACTTTTTGCACTTTAACAGTAGCTGGAACAATTAAATGCATTTTTTATTTCAGCCCCTAAGCAGGTACACAGACTCCTTCCCGAGGAATTACATACTGGGTAATCTCCTACAGCTTTTACTTTTCAGGAAGTAAAGCTGGAGGCACGCATTCAGTTTTAATATCTGCCATGAGTTTTAACATCCATCCAGGTGCCAAATGACTGGCTGCTTTTATTTACGATACACTTGAGAGATGGGAGTATTTTCTGCTCGGTTGTTCGCGTTGTATTTAGGATGCACTCATGATGATTCCGGATACAAAATGAAAAAGGTCTGTTTGGAAAGTATATTAAAAAGCGCTGCCACCAGCCATCGGACTACGAGTTATTTTCTAAAGATTAAGTTCTAGGAAAACAAGTTTATTAGAAACATTTAAAAACCTGAACTGTAACTCCTGAGGAAGGTGCACAGAAGACTGAGGTTAGCAAACAGCATCATGCCACATCTCACAAACAGAAGATTTACTTACACTTCAGCTTCTTTTCTGTCACGAGGTTGAAGACCGACATTAAAAAAAAATTAATACACAGCTTTTAACTATAAACAATATTTGAACTATTTTTTTTAAGAAGTGGAAAACCCTGTAACAAATCAATCTAATGTCAAACAGGAAGATACATAAACATTTCAGCGTATTAACGTAGTTCAGATGGCCTCTGGTGTCTACCAGTGGCAACACCACAAGAACGTGAGTCTCCCTACTGGTTTACGCAAGGAAGGAAGGTATCCAGCGTTAGGAACACCCCTCCGTCACACCAGCCGTGCCTCGGGAACTACACTGAACACGGCTTCTGCATGGCCTCTGGTGTCTACCAGTGGCAACACCACAAGAACGTGAGTCTCCCTACTGGTTTACGCAAGGAAGGAAGGTATCCAGCGTTAGGACCCCCCCCCCGCCCCCCCAGCCGTGCCTCGGGAACTACACTGAACACGGCTTCTGCCTGACGGTAACTTGAGAGAACAGCCTGGAAGAGCTGCTGTGCTGCAGCTGGACCACCACCCGTCAGCCGGGTTTGCTCTGCCTTGCAAACCCGTCCCTGCACACGTTGCACACGTATAGTGCAGAGGCAAGTTCAATACTGCACCGAGAACCCTTTACACGCGAACATTCTTGCACTTATCCTCAGACATACAGCCTCTGCTTCAGCACTCCTGGACGGGAACACGGCACGCCAGGCCCGCTCGAACGGAAGCACCTTCCAAAGCGCCGGCAGAGGGGC
Organism: Buceros rhinoceros silvestris; assembly: GCF_000710305.1. Taxonomy (NCBI): domain Eukaryota; kingdom Metazoa; phylum Chordata; class Aves; order Bucerotiformes; family Bucerotidae; genus Buceros; species Buceros rhinoceros. Next base: position 39,888 of record NW_010407245.1, on the reverse strand, counting down.
CCCAAGTCAAATAATGCACCGATAACCCTTTACACGTGAACATTCTTGCACTTATCCTGAGACATACAGCCTCTGCTTTAGCTCTCCTGGACAGGAACACGGCAAGCCAGGCCCGCTTGAACAAAAGCCCCTTCCAAAGCACCAGCAGAGGGGACTGGCACCCAGCTGGGGAAGCACCCAGCTACTGCCACAAGACCGCAGTACTCTGTCTTGCCGCAGTACTGTGAAGGGAAAAACAGCGTCAGTGCCAAGAACGGTGATAAACCGCAGTAGTTAGATTAAACATTTATTTTTCATATATTCACAAAATCTTCACAAAAGTATTGAAACTCAAAAAGGAATTAGACTGGAGTCAATACAGAGATGAAATGTACAAGACAAATGAGCAGGCAAACTAAAAGGTCTTGAAAGTATTTTACTTCCGATTGAAAAACGAACAGTTCAACTGTTCTGTTTAAATAAAGATTTGCAAGATATACAGTATTTTATGAATACAATGCTGGTCATTTGAGGCAATGTAAAATACCTCAATTTTTCCTTCATGCTTTTTTTTTTCTTTTTTTTTTCTTTTTTTTTTTTTTTGCTTGTTAAATCTTCAAACATGACAACTACCGACAGATTTAAAATTCTTCCTACTCAATTCTCTGGAAGCTACTTTTTTTTTCTTTTTTTTTTTTTTTCTTTTAGAAAGATACTGTTTACCAAAAAGAAACTTGAGCAGTCCAGGAAAAGCTATTTTCCATTAAATTTATGAAAACCATAAATTGAGGCAAACCTAAGATTCCCAATGGAATCAAGATTATCTTCCCGCTACCACCACCTTAAAATTATCACATGCTTATTGGAACACTAATATCTGCACCCTAAGAGTACATTTGCTTTCAACGATGAGGGTGATTCTTTTAAAAACACTTCAGTGTGGTAAATGCGATACAGATCTTTGCAAGTATTAAGTTTTGGAACAGTTTTGCTAATAGCAGCTAACAATACTGGATTAATATAATTTATAAATAATTGTTCCCTAAGCGGTGAACGTAAGTCTACACATTCACAATAATCTAAAACAAAATAAATACTGTGATTATGCATAATGTGGTACAACTTTTACTAGTTTCTATGAACAAAAGCTCAACATCTTGTTGATAAAATTGTCTGATCAAATTAAAATATGAATCTAAAAGTAATAAAAAAACCCTGTCAAATTAACATCACTTAAGCTTAGTGTTTGAGTAAATGTTATAACTTCCCGTATTTTTGGAATATATATTTTTTCCTTTTTGAAGTAAAACACTTTAACACATTGAAAGTGTTTATTAATTTAAGTAATGACATCACTTCTGGTTTTATTTTAGCACTGTTTTAAAATCATTGCACTCATTAGTACCCATTAAAGGCCAGGTTGGTCTGTCATATTCCAGAAACGTGTATTAAAAAAAGTTTCTAAAAGCTAACAGTACTTTTTATAAAAGCATCATCTCCAGAACAGCTGCATTAAATACAGCCACGTACACCCAGTACAGACTTTCCTCTTTAAAGAAACACGTGAAAGTAAATGCCACTCAACTTCCTACCGTTGAAGTGTCCCAACTCCTGTTCCAAGCTATGCCTGTGAGTGTAGCTACACATTTAATTCGCTTTCATGGATCAAAGTGACTGCAACCCAGGCCTGCAACGCGACTGAACCAGACAGATGCGGAGCTTCAGTTGAATGGTTACTAGGTCAATGAAGAAATACTATGAGATATGAAAGGTTTGGGTCTTTAAGGCAATACAAAATGTATTTCATTACTTGAAGTTGGTTTTGGTTTGGTTTTTTTTTAAATAACTGAGTGTAAATATAAAAATGCCTAAGAGGGGAGTGAGAAAAAAAACATTTTAATTGTAAAATTTACTTAAAGCTTCAACAGTTATCATCTTCTACAGGAGTTAGCAAAAATATAAAAGACAAAAAAACCCAGACCTGGAAAGGGGAAGGAAGGCACAAACAAAGAGGCATGGGATTAGAGCAGCCCGGGAACGCAATGGGCTGTAACAAACTGCAATTTGTTTGTATTTTTTAAACCAAAGAAAAGAAGAAGAAAACAAATCACCACCAACAACCAAACAAAAAAACCCCCAAGTGGCTTCATATTTCCTTTAAAAAAAGAAAGGGTCAGGGAGAGACCACTAAGGGGAGGAAGAGGAGGATGCAGCTAGCAAACCCCATTGCCTGAAACGATGGCACTCTAGAAAACAAGGTGAGGTCACTTCTCCGAGGCGACAAGCTCAGCGTCGACACAAAGCACACGTACACTTTACACAAGTGAAAACTTCATCTGCCACCGTAGGCTTTTCTTTCAGAGGAACCGCTTCTGCAGATCGAATGTTCTATCAAATCTTTTAAATGCCAAGAAAAGAAATTCTGAGCAATGTAGCTAGTAACGTCTCTTTATATGGATGTTAAGATGACAATTCAGATTATCTTCCAAACTAATCCTGAGAAAAATTTATGTTTACAATTTAAACAGTAATGTTATGTAAAAAGTATTAACAAATCCACTATTACAAATGTCAGTTTTCCTATATGGTCATCTATATATACACAATAAAATGTAAGTATATGCAAAAATAATAAAAAAATCATGCACAAATTACTTTCACCTTTAAAGGCTGGGTTTCCCTCAAAATACAATTTTTTGCTTTTTTTCCTATTTTTTGTGTTTTATTTGTTTGTTACCACCCCCTAGACACACTGAGTACTACCTCTACAGGTCAGCATGAGCTGATGGGAAATACATTTAATTTACATTCAAGCTTTTATATCCTAAATGACCCTGTTGGAGCATATGACTTATCAAATGAGCAGCCTGTTTCCTCTTTATTTAAAAAAAAATTTTGAAATTTTT
>NW_010407245.1:0-36938 GCF_000710305.1 Buceros rhinoceros silvestris | reverse complement strand
TTTTTTTTTTTTTCTTTTTTTTTTTTTTTTTTTTTTTAATTTTTTAGGGTTTTGGTTTTTTTGTTTTTTTTTTTTTTTTTTTTTTGCAGTGATCAATCTTCATGATCCGTTCCGTGGCGAGCTGGGAAAAAAAATGCAGTTGCTAATCAATGTCTGAACAGTCTGAAGCTCCGGAAGAGATCCAAGGAGTCACTATCAAACTATCCTGTAGCATGAGATCATTGCACACAGAAGAACAGTCATAAAATAGGCAACTATCTACAAAGGTCTGAAAGAGCCGCATCCCTCTTGTGTTTCCTCTTTTTGCCGTGGAAAAACTGATGGTGTGATTTGCTGCCTTGATGTTGTTTGTTTGTGACTGAGGTACCGTGGCTTGAGTTTGTTGGACCTTGGAAGCTTTTGTTAGAAGAGCGAAATAACCGTGCAGATCCATGCTGTGAAAGAAAGAGAACATGGTCAATCCCGGCTGAAAACAGAAGAGCGCAGCAACTCCACAGCTCTGTTTCTGGATAATGAGGACATTAACTCCTGAAAGTGTTAGACTTCAAAAACCTGATGCGGTGGAAAAGCCCGGCCGTGGCTCAGACGGCAGCAGAGCACCACAGATCCTGCACTTTGGCGGTTGCAAACAAACGCTCATTTCTAGACCCAATGCCATGGGTCACTTGGATTTTGCAAAGGACAGAACTGTTCCATTGCTTTCATTTTGCAACCACCAAAGAAGCGTTTTACAGAAAGAGAAATTCATAATCCAAGGGAACAGACGCAGACTGCTCAAATCGCATCCTCTCTGCAAAATGAAGATTACATTCTTAGGACTAAATTTATACCATGTTTTTTTACAGACCTAGAGTTATCTCAGATTGTGCATATTTGCATTCCACCAGAATTAGCTCTGCGCAGTAACGCAAACACACACCCACGTTATGTCCACGGCTGCGTGTGTAAACTCTCTCGTTACTACCTAGAGAGAGATGGTCAGCAAGTAGGAGGCAAGTCTTCAGAATTACTCTGCAGGAATGGTATTCCAAAAGATTCCAGACTATCTGTCATGCATTAAAGAAGCCCTAAATTTTGAAAGAGTATAAAAATTTAAACTGCATATATCCAAAGTATACAGAGGTGTATACTATTTCCAGAGTACTGATTGTCATAGAAGCATTCCTCAACGTGAGAAATCCCCTACACCCCCATCATAAAGATACTGGTCTGTAGGGGGAAACGGGAGGGAATTTCATGTATCAGCAACGAAACTTCTTCTCCCTTAACGAAAGGCAGTTCAGCAAGTATCAACAGTAACAGCAGCCAGTCGCAACTTCAAGCACACATTTTTGCTAGCTGTATTTCAGTCAGTGCAGGCGAGTCTCATTAATTCTCAAACCCTGCAGTAAAGACTGGGCTGACAGGCTCACTGCAAAGAGGAAATGGGTGGAACACAGCTGCATGCTTCTGGCAAATCTACATCTCCCCAAACCAAGTCAATCCAATTTCATCTGTTTTGGGGCTGGGAAACCCACTGTTCAAACTCATCTGTGTGAGCTTAACAGAGAACCAGGTGATTTTAGATACAGTCAAGACTCAAAGCTTTTTAGTGGGGTAAAGAGGAAGTGAAGAACACAGTGTTTCATTCCAGAACAAGCTACCCTTCCAGGGAGGACATGCGTACTTATATATACAGTCACTGCTTTCAAACATTTCACAAACCTGAGATTTGTTCGTGTTGCTGGATGTATTGGCTGTTTGGCTACTTTGTGTTTTCCCACTTGACTGGGAGGATTCCAGTGACACTTCTTGTGACCCCACTCTGTTTGTGGTAGACTGACGACAACTCAACTGTTTAGAGGTTTTGCAAGGTGTTCCATCAGAATCCTTCAGGAAAATGTACAGTATTAGTGAGTTTTTCTACACGTGAGTTTTCCCTTAAAAATAAAGCTGGCAGTGGACAAAACTTAAAATGCGTTTATTTTATTAGCTATTAAAATTACTTCAATCCATAATTCCTACTGAGTAAACCAGGCAGATTTATAAACATATTGACGCACGATTCTGATTTTGGGATTTGCCTTTTATTTCTTAATACAATTCCCAAATAGATTTTTTTTTTAAGATTCGGGGGTTTTTGTAAAGCATATGGCTTAGGACTAGCAGACTTTTTTTTTTTGAAACAGAGTTTTCCCAGAGAAAACAGGGCTCTGTAACTTTGTACCTACTGTGTCCACTCCCTAAGTGTGTACCGCAACTTACAGGTGTAGAAATTGCATAAGACAGAACATCTTATTCAAGTTAGGATTCTGGATGAAATAACTAACTAGGACTCTGGGCTTTCAAAATGTATCCTGTGGCAGCACAAATAAGGAAAAAACCCAAAGAAACCAAAAAAGCAAAATCAGAAAACCTCCAGTACTTACTACATCACTAGAGCTGGACAGTGTAGACGAGGATGATGATAAAGGACCTGATGAAGAATTTGAAGAATGTTTACTAAGTGTTTCTGAAGTTTTATTTCTAGGTTTTCCCAGTGCTTCATTCTCTTCAGTGAGATTATTGTTGCATTTGTCTAGCTGCTGATTATCTACTATCAAGGTTACTCCATTACCTATTAGAAACAAAACAGAAGCATCACCACGTTACCTGCTACAATATGCTGGGGTTTGTGGAGTTTTGGTGGCTTTTTCAATACACCAACTCAGGTATTACGTATCTATTCTATCCAGCAGGACACGTACAGACACCTGCACATGTACGTACTTTTAACCCGTGCAGACACACGTGTGCATGTACACTGCATGCAACGCCTCGCAGAGGGCGTGGTGGTTTCCAGACAAGATCCATTAATGTACTCTATGAAAACCACAAAGCATCACCCGCAGGTCAAGATGGAAATTGGAGAGGTAAGACATGGAAGAAGCTACTAAACAAAGTTTAGATGTGCTGCTTAAGATTGTTTCATGACACTCTTCAACAGCACTCAAACACGCAGGTTTAAATCCTGTTTCTGTATGTCCAATACCCAGCAACTTCCATTTTCCTTCTGCTGGAGCTGCCAGGACCTAAGAACTCCAAACGAGTCTGGCTGCTTTGTGTGATACCCTACACTGAAAACACAGCACCCACATCTCACTAACTTCTACCTTACTGCGAGGGACTGAGCGTGTGTGTAGAGTTAATATGTACATCCCAGCAGGTACTTCAGTATTACTCTGGAGCTGTGGGGCCAAAGTGTGGCTGCCTGCCATTGCCAGGGGTACAGCAGTGCCACGAGGGTCTACAGAAAAAACACGAATGGCCCAGAAGTCCATTCAATTTACGAGGACGAGGAGGGAAGTCACGAACAAAAGCTTTAAAAACAAGTAAACAAAATCCCAACCTAGCCTAAAGGCAGGGTAATTGTGCCATCCTCTCTGATTAATTCTAACATGAGAAGACTGCTAGTAAGCAACACTAAAATTAATAGGAGAGTGTTCAAATCAATTTAATTCCAGCCAGCAGATACACCTACACCATGAGGGTGGCAACTGACTGGTGACGTCAGAAACTGAGCAATGAAAATAAAGATGATTTTAAAGGACATTTTCAGCAAGCTCTCTGGCTAGTTTTTGTGTGGTCCCATTTGTTAGTAACAAGAAATATGATTAATATTTCAGGGGGTTTCTGTTTAAAAGACTTATACCACTTACATGGAAAACCCTGGTTTAAATATTGCTCCCATACAGTGTGTTAAGCTTTAAAATGGAAAATAAAAGAACAACAGAAGGTAACGATTTACATTTAAACTAGCATTCCCAGTAATTCTTAAAAATTTGTCCACATTGAAAGGACAAAGCAAGTGTGAGTGTAACGACACGTGTAATCTAAACTGGAAGCTTTCCAAAAGCCTCCTTTCACAAGCCAGCACTCTTACAGACCTCTGTGCTGGCCCGATCTCTCGGAGCAGGATAAGGATGTGGTATGGCCATTTTACTCGTGTACAATTCTACATGTTCTGGATGAGAACACAAGACACAGTCCATCACTAATGAGCAAAGAAGTAAATTCGTATTAAGATGGATACATTGTTTCACATGAGGTGAAAGTGACAACAAAATCTGTACAATCAAAAACATGGGAGGTTTCCCCTCCATCAGCCAAGCTTAATCAAGACTCACCATTACATGAAGACTCTGTCCTACTCTGCATTCCCCACTGCTTCGATATCCAGTCTCTGTACGTGGCCACTTCTTGCGTTACTCTAATTATTCTACCTAATATACTGTAAACCAGGAAAAAACCAAAACCATCACCACAATTAATTTAGACACACAAAACCAAAACCAATTAATGTCTGGGATTCAGATTCATAAAATTTACCTTTCTGTTTCGTTGTTAGGATAATATTTAGCTATTGGGGAAACCGCATGGCTCAAAACAACATAGGCATAATCAAAAGCCTGTTTCACTTGCATGGCACCATAGGAACTCCTCCCAACATCATTACCTTAAAAGAAGAAGATAAATAAATAGATAAGTAAGATTGAAAGTGTGGTTTTTTTCCTCTTTTCAGGCAGGAGACAGTAATATTTTTTTTTAATTGCCCTTAAATCCCAACTCACCACAATCACCTCTTGTAGAATAGGGTTAGTGAAGTATAAATATCTGGAAGACCTTGAAAGACCTATAGATATTTACATGCACAGAAGACGAAACTGGCAATTCTCTGGGAAAAAGTGCAACACGTGCAGATAAAAAAAAATTCCTGCACTGCATCTATCACACATACAACAGTACTGTCCTGGTGACATTTTTCTAGATCAGAAACATCTTCTCTACGAACAGCACTTGACTCACCATCTCAGAGGCCACCCACTGAAGTCAACATTAAACCCTGACGTAAAGGTAACAGTACGGAAAGCAGCCCCTACCCACTTACGTGGCTTCGCAAAAGCCAACAGGAGGGAGAGCACTGGAGCATACAGGCACCACAAAGTGCAACTCCGATACCGGCAAGCACAAGCTTAAAAGGGACCCGACGTACACCCAGGTACATCCAGCCCATGCTCACACGCACATGACAGGTGTCTGGCGTGCCTCCGCACGCCCTGCCGCTGGGTGACAGGGGAACTTTTGCCAGGAACGTGTCTTAAAGAAAATCATTGTGTTCCGAGTGCCTCTTGTGTTCATGGACATGATTGAGGTGTTTCAGTCTGCTTTTGGTGGTCACTCTACGCCATTCTTTGATGTAACTCCCCCGGATTAAGCATTCCCCTAACTTTTTCTCGGTCAATACGCTAAGACTTGGTTTACGAGGTTACCTGGCTGTAGTGGATCTTCAATATACAGCATTGATGGTCTGTAGCCATCCAGCATGCTTTTTTGCACTTCATCCTTGGCAACGTAAGAGCCACCATCTTTTATTCGGATTCCAGTCTTCAGATAGTTGAAGTGACGTCCATATAATTCAAAAAACTCTATTAAAAGAACACCATAGTTGGCATTGGGCATACAGGCATCTTCCCTGGGATGCAGCTATTAAGAAGAGAGAAAAAAAATCATTTTCTTGAGACTTCAAATTTTGAGTGCCTTGAAGTGCTTTTTCACAGCAAACGTCTAAATATAGTAACAAATCATAATAAAACATAATATACAAAGTAAACATGACTAAACACAGTATTTCCCCTTAATAAAGCAGTTGTACATCTTTGAAGCAAAATGCTATCAAAACTTCGGTGAAGTAATTACCTATTAAAACCCAGGCTGTCAAGTGTTAATGGTTTTGTATTTGAACCGTCAGTTCAGGAAGTGAACTTCCAGCACTCAGGGCAGCGTTCTTGTAAAAAAGCAAAGACATCTGCACTCCCAAACCTGGGTTTGCGATACAAACACAGGCTTCTCACGTGCACAGCCACACAAACGATCCTCTCTACTATGCAACCCGGGAGATGGTGAACAAAACCAGTTCATCACTGCAACAGACACAAAATCTGACTTCTTTGGGCAGGAGCAAACGGTAATGCTATTAGTCAATACTAATCTAACGCTAACCTGTGTAGCTTCTTATAAATGAGTTACACAACAGTCAAGTTATTTCACCATGAATGAAACACGTGCCTGGTATCAATATACCAATGGACGTTCCAAACATCTCCAACACCAAAAGCACCAGTATGGGAGAAAGAAGAGAAGACAGGTGGGATGTGTCTATTTTTAAATGAAAAGGAGGTGCAAAATCACAAACGAGATCACATAAATTATTAAATTCCTTCTTAGCGTGTCTTGAGGGACATGGTTTAGGGAACCCGGCAGCACAGGGTGAATGGCTGGAATCGATGATCTTAAAGATCAATTCCAGCCAAATGATTCTGTGATTCTTTAGTGTCCTTTTGCACCGACGGCATCAACAGAAGTCCTTAAGCTTACCTGAAGGAAACTGACGGCCATTAAAAAAAGACTGTAAGAACCGATTCCACCTGTAAATACTTCATTAAGGTCCCTCTGCAACAGGAACTGTTTCAATACTAAAACTAGATAGGGTAAAACAGGATATTTCTGAAAGAGAAAAACAAAGGTGTCAGGACACTGTGGTGCACGTACACGATGTGAAGCGAGCATACTGAAGCTATCTGTCACATGAAGTCTCAAAGCTAAGTATAATTCTAACTCATTATTTCTAGTAACAGGGGAGAAGCCAAGTGTGCTGCCGTGATCAATACAGTTATTTTACCTCTTCAGCTCTGGTGGCAGATATTAACAATAGAAAAAAGTTGTTACCTCTTAAAATCAAACTGATTTTGTTTGAATATATAAAGACACTTGCTTTTCTCATAGAAGTGAAAAGGAAAGCAAAGAACGAATTACAGAGGTATCCACATCTGTAACAAAACCTTCCTACTACTGCAGTGATACCCCAAAGTGGCCTGAGACTTCTGTCTCACAAGTACTTCAGATGTCCAGAGTTCAAAACAGTTCTTCAAAATTACTACTCCCAGGTAACATTTTCAAAGAAGCCAGGTACTTACCCCTGGGTAACTGGTCCTTCAGGAGGTTTCTCCGCATGGGGTCCCTTAGAGGCGTGCATGCGCTGCACGTGCGGAGAACACGGCCCTTTGGGACAGCAGTGGAGGCGGGGGCTATGCCTGCACTCTGTACACCCCCTCACAGGGGAGGGCGCAAAGGAGGCTCAATAATATCACTCCTTTTATCAACAGAAAGCTAGAATGTTCTTTAGTGTCAGAGATGTTGAACACGGTATCTGTGATTGCAAAGAAGAGCTTCTCCGAGAACTTTTCTGCCTGAGTCTTATGATAAGTACTAGGAACTGCGTTTAACCAAAGATCCCAAGATCACTTTTTTTGAACTGGTAAGAACTTACGGGCACAAGCTGAAGCGTTGAATATTGGTATATACCAAAATTCAAAGACAGCTTTTTTCTCAGAAAATTGCAAACCCTTAATCAAGGTTTCAGCGGCCTCAGACTGGCAAAATAAGTTGGATGAAGAGAAATAGGCATTTCCAAGGGTAATACTGAACACGACACCTCAGTCAGGTACTCAAAGTTATGTGGGACACAAAGTTATGTGGTACCCTCCATAGTAGGGTACCCATTCCCCTCTGTGTGTCAGGGCCGAGTGTCACCTCTTCCCCCACACCAGGCCCAGCTGCCCGTGCTCAAGGCCAGCTCTGGTGCAGCACAACTGCACAGCCTTGGCTGGCAAAGTTGTGGCTGGCAAAAAAAACCTGCTGGCAAAACAGCCACGTGGGAAGCCTTGTGGGGAGTCCCTCCACTCCACTCGAGGGCCGCTTTTCACCTCAGCTGTTCCCTTTGGTGTCTGCCTGAACCATGCTGCTATGCACTGATGCTGATCCTGCCCCTAATCCTGCTTCTAACCACCGACTTGGCATCCTCAGCCTCGACCTCCTCACTGCGGATTTGTCTGACAGCCACTGGCCAGACTATTGTCACCTGCTCCGCTCTGCTCTTCCAGCTGGGATACCACGGGGGTCCATCCAGAGCAAGCAAGGCCCCTGTCCTGTGCCTGCCCGCTGCCACACACAGCTCCTGCTCTCTTTTTGGGGGCACAGCTCGCTCTCACCATGCCCTGATCCAAGGCCAAAGCCACCTCTCCAAAGGGTTACAAACAACCCAGGCAACAGGAACATGCTAACCGTACCCTGTTTTTAAGCACAGAAAAATGCCTTCAGGCTGTCAAGGGAAGACTACCTCCTATCCTGAAATTAAGGAGCACACAGCCAATTTTGGGCAAGTATGCAGGGCTTTACGAACTTAGCTAAAAGTAAATTTATATGTGGAGTGTAACAGAAATACAGCCCCTGCGCTGTGGCAGGACATACCTGTCCACCACAAGGCAATGCAGCAAGGCACAGGATGTAAAACTGAAGTTAGCTACCAAATTCCAGCTAGGTATCTACAACAGGGAGTCTGGGCATCTTCTTTCCCCAACAAGGAGTTACACGGCACAAAACCACGGGTCTTCATTTAGCAGCAAACAGCTGGCCAACGTAATCGGGACAGGTTGAAAGAAGAAAGGTCTCCAAAGCCACCCCACCCTCCTACTCCAAAAGTGAGTGCAAGAGACCTCACCAGCACAAGGTTCAAATCAGCACACGGGTGAGACTGCGCAGACAGGAACTCAGGCTGCTCTACTGAAACTAAGGACAGAGGGCTTTTTCCTCCTGTGTCCTTCTACAGCTTACAGAAATAGTCACTTAGAAGCAAACTGAGCTACTTTCATACTTGCTACTAAACATACATTAAGGAACCAAAGATTAACAAGTTGAAGACCACACATTCAACTCAGCAGCACGTGAAAATTCCCCCAAATTCAGAAGACTTCTTGCAACTCAATGACACTGTTAAAGCAGATGTACATGAGTTCTAACCCTTATGACTGAAAGTGAAATGCTTGATCTATTCAGATTTATGGATTGTCTGAAGCAGTTTTTCTTGTCTAGCTACTGAAGTACTTTGATTCTCCTGCTGTCCATTAGTTTGGTTAAAAAACCAAAGCTGTTAGTAGTAGAACATTAATACCTAGGCACTTGAGACTGAACTGTACTTCATGTCCCCAAGAAAAATTTTTTACTGCTTTTATGAGACATTTACTACGAGTGTCCAATCCACTCAATAGGGGAAGAAACGGGCAACAGTGCAACGATATTTCAAAACTTTAAATACAAAATCACATAAAACCTAATGAAATGTTCCCAGATATTTAAAAAAAAAAAATAACGGTAATGTATCTATGATACAGGTATTAGTGACTCCCTGAACAGTAATTTACTAAATTTAACTCTTCTACTTAATTAGCATTTGCATGTTGGAACAACAGGCAGTCTAGAACAAGATTATTCCTATTTTCTCAGGAAAGTGTGGGTATTACTAATTTTAAGCTCAAGGAACCACAGTTGGAAGAGCAGGACAGGTATAAGCGCACGTTCCTTGGTCTTTGTTTCATTGTAACTTTTCCATACTTCCTTTGTACATTTTACTATCTTCATGCCTTTTCAGGCAATATATCCAAAACCTGAGAACATCACACAATGAGTCACACATGTAAGACAACAAAAATAACAGGAGTGTGAAAGAGTATCTCCAGTAAGGATGCAGTCAAAAGTAAAACAGAAAATCAAACTAAGCCATCAAATAATCAGCTCTGTAGTTCTATTACAGTGTTGTCTAACCTTGATAAAATCTTTGATGAGCTGGGCTGCTTTGACACCGTTCTGTACGTTAAAGCTTATATCAACTTTCACTTCGGTGAAGGAATCTGTCAGTTTAATAATAGGTACCTGCAAAACAAAGACAGATTAAGTCAATACAGATTTCCAAGGCACATTTGGTTTCATTCATGCTTATATGCATCAGTAAACCTGAAACATCTTATGAATTTGTAGAGAGAAGGCAGACAGAAAACAGGGCTCCTGTCTATTTATGAACTCACTCTCCTTGCCAGTCTATTTACATAAACTTTGCTTTTCTAACTCTTCAATGTTATTTTCAATTTACCATTGTGTTTCACCAAACTTAACACTTCAGAGTGGTTTATTTTAAATTCTCAATTCCTGGTGCAGAAGCATAGTTCTAGTGAGAAAAACTAACACCAGAGGGAGACAAAAGCTTAACAAATAAAGATAAACGGTAACAGACAGATACTCTTAAGAAAAGACACACCGGTGTCATTGTGGGTCATTGATTCCTCATCAAAATTATCTCCAACAAGAAGTGCAAGTTATTGAGAGCAACGTGACATACCTCCATCGGAGTAGTTTCCAAATTACCTCTCTACTAATAATAGCCAACAATGAGAAACCTGTTTGAGCCGCAGCACTCTTACATACCCAAACAATTAGCAAAGGCAGAAAGCTACAATGGAACTAATCCTACCCTGCACAAGATGTAACATCACATATTTCTACAAGGCTGTACTTACTGCTTCTATGTGAGAATGTATTATGTATGCTTCCTTGCCGTAAGAAGAAATACGTAATTTACTTATGTACAAACTTGGTCCATAAATTCACAAGTGTAATCCCATTACTTCATGACAATGTCTGGTAGAGCCTCACTTAAAAGCAAGTGGATGTTGTGCAGTATGGAAAAATCAGCTAATTTTCCCTAACAGGAGAAATGCTTCTGTTGGAGCACCGTCAATTATTCTGTCAGTAATAAAAACAGTACTAAACCAAAAAGTTCTATTTGCTCTATTTCTAATTTATAAAAGAGCTTCTGCTTATGAAAATTGATCCTTTTAAGCCAGATCCTTCTTTGATTAGAAATTTAGCTTAGAACAAGGAAATACCCTCTTCCCCCAAACTTACAGTTGCTTTATCTAAAACCTTCACAGAGTTTTCATCTGCTACATTGTGCTTTCTAAGAGCTTCTTCCAGGGTCCAAAGTGGCAATGTCTCCCATTTTCCAAACACAACTAAATCAATATCACTGAAATGGAAAGAAAATATGCATTTGTTCAAATTAAAAGACCAATACACTTAAAAGATTTTATCAAGATTTTATGTGTGAACTGTCATTCACACATAACTAGAATAAAGCTGATGGAACGTAGCTTAACCAAATAATTCATTCTTAATTATCTGAGGAAAGGAGTGGCATTGAACTCTTACACCTGGGGAAACACAGAACATTTCAGGTTACCAAGGGGAGGGGACACATACACACACAAATTAAATGGGCTGCAAAGCCCAAGATTAGTCTCCTCAGGCCACACTGTCAGCAGAGAGGGATCAGCTTCTCCAGAGTAATTCAGAACAAGAAATTAATTGTCCGTCACCACCTTTGGGCTGTATTAACCAGTAATGCTGATTTAACAGCCTGTCACTGAAAGGGTAAGTCCTGCTCCCCATCCTCTACTCCCAGATGCATGGCCCTGCCTCCTCCTTCGCTCTAGGTCTGCTGTTTGTCTAATCGACAGCAAATCAATTCAACATATTAATGGCACTGGCAGAAAACCACTGCCCCCCACAAAAAAAAAAAAACCCACCCCAAAACATTCTGGGATAATTTCCCACCTCTCTGCATCTTTGTTGGTTTTCCTGGTGACCAGAGCACCAGCAGGCACATGGTAAGCAGCTGGCCTGTAGTGCCAGAACAGGCAGCAGGGAACAACAGAGCAAAATGTGGCAACTTTAACTTCAGGAAGCAACAAACTGTTAAATAAGATTAAACCATCTAATTAACTTCACTCATTAACTCAGTTCCTTGAAGAAGTGTCTCCATCCTGCTATACTTCCTCCCTATGCACTCACACATCCATTCGACTACAGAGGGAGCTGACACCCTAATTCAATGCCTAAACTCAAATTCAGAAGGGCCAAGCCGAAGCCAGCGACGGCTGCTGTGAGATTCTGAGCTTTCTCCTCTTTCTCCTCAACTTCTCTGGGCAAAAAGGAAACTCTGATAGAGGAGCAACAGGGAATTAACTGCCAACACACAAATGCTGGTTATTTTGAAAGTCTGGCAACTACAGCCACAGGAAGGTTTTCTGTGGGTTTATGCACTGTGTTTAAAGTACCTGTATTTGTTCAGTGAGTTTCGGGAAGAAACAAGTACGTAGGAAAGGCAATACATGAAATCAAACTGACAACAGCAAAGCATTTTTGTTACATCAGTTTCGAGAGTCAAGCAAATACAGTAAAGAACTATTGCTATCAGTCATGCAGATAGGAATCTCTCGCATTATCAGTGTCCAATCAAGTTTAATCAAACCTATTTAAAATCCACGAAAAAAAGGCTGAGAATGAGGGCAAATGTGAAAACAATGTGTGTTTGTGCACCTTACTTCTGACTTTCCAACCAGAAACTGAGCGATTCAGCTTGCCTGCAACTCCTTAGACTAAAGGAGATTCTGCAGCATTTGTCTGATACTTTCTTTTTCAAAGAGACAAAGACCCAGGTATCCATCACTTGCAGTCAATACTAGATACTAATTTCTCATGTTCCTAAAGTATGGAACTCAATTCAAGTGTCAGCCTCAGACTTAAGCTACTTAAACATATTTATCCCCTGCAGCCATTTAAGCTTTTGATTCTATTTCTATTGAAATGTCAAAAATAGTTACAACTTCTACACAGAAGAAATCAGCATCACTAGTAATAACTTCATGAAAGCCAGCAATATATTTGGAAAAGGCGGATGTTGACTACCGTACAGATTTCACAAAAGAAGGCTGAAAGAAAAAAGTTCTGTATATAATCTTTTCTCTTCAGTGCTAACATTAACAAGGTAATATTAAATGTTCCAATTTAATTGTCTACGGAGATAAAAATCTAGCTTTTAAGACCAGCCACTTATTTTGGTCCAATCATTTAATGAAGCTAAATGACAATTAAGCTTTTTTTTTTACATCATAGTAATTCAGACCTTTCATGAAAAATCTCTATATACACACATATATTACAGTTAATAGTCTTAATAGGCTAGCTTTTCTCTGGTAGGGAATTTACACTGAAAAATTACTAACCTGGTAGGTAAATATAAACCAGTTTTAAAACTTCCAAATATCTGCACCTGAAACACAAAACCAGGATATTAGAAAAATTTTTCAGGCTTCCGAAGACAAAGAAGTTCTCTGGAGTTGCTTGTAAAGGCCGGTTATTGCTACCCTCCATTGGCAGGTTTTGGTATTGCAAATACAGGCACATCTGAACAGCACTCTGGTGCACTAGGGCATAACATCTTCAACGTAGTATAAGCAGTTAATTTTCATTGTTGTTACCACAAAACATTAATAACTTTGTCTTTCCTATTACAAAGCCTTCTTTGTAATGTAAAAATTTTCACCATGACCGAATCTGGTAAAAACCCGAAACGAAAAAGATTTTAAAATACCAAAGAGTAGCAGAACATAAAAAACCCTCCCCCAGTATCAGTTCAATTTATATATTGCTTTCAGATTGTCTTCAGTTTTTAAACACATTTTCTAAGTTTAAGTTTAATATATTTCTGTTGCTTTGCATACCTAAAAAAAAAATAGACCATGATCCAATTCTTTCCTGAATTACAGAGAAAGTAGCACAACTCTTTATATCTGCTTAAGCAACAAAGAAAAGATGTTTCAGAAAGTTCCCCATCCCACAGATTTAGTTTATTATGCTGGATTTTTACTAGCACTGGAGGTTTAAATAATCAGGTCTCCATTGTCAGCTGTCCAAAACCATGTTCTCATTAACTTAGCCAAGGCTCGCAGGGAGGCTGGACTCATGCACTAAGGCTCAAAGTGGGCGACTTTTTTACTGTGAAGTCCCACCAGTCCACACACTTGGACTGATCTTCAACCAGACGGCCTTCTGACAAGCTTCCCGGAGCCACCTTACAGAGCTGCCTGTTCTGCTTCAACGAGTCTCATACACGAGCTTCACTGCCACCTATTTGCACGTCAAGTGACCCTCTTTTTATGTTTTTTCTCTTTGAGATAAGAAAAAGGGGGAGAGGAGAAAAGAGTATGTTTTGCAAGCAAGTGTCTTGATACTTTAGTAGATTAAGAAGTAGTATGAGTTCTCCTTATTATTTAGTATCACTTCACTCTATTTCCCCCCTTGCTCCCACCTCCAACAAAAAGCACGCGCTGTCAGCAAATATAACATTGAAAGTTCATAGCTTCTGAAACTAGGAGAGACTGCAAGAGATGCCACAGAACTAGCGTCAATGTTGTTCTAGATCTTGACAGAAACATAAAGGCATCCCAAAGCTAGAATGTAATACTAATAATTACTACTATTTTTAATCCAGGATAGTAATAACAAAAGCATCCTTTGTGAAACTGTTTGGGTTCAGTCAAACCAGGATTTACTTGGCCACCAAAAACGTCTGAAAAGTGACTTTGCATAATAAAACAACCACTGATGGGGTCAGAAACACCTAAATGTGCTTTCGCATTATCAAACAAAATAGCGTGTTCCGCTGCGCAGCAAAGAGCACCTTTACTGAATAAACGACTCTGAAGGTATTCATAAACTTACTGATACAACATATATGACCTTTACCGAAAGGTATGAGACAACATCTGCTGTTGTACAGTAATCTGGAGTAAGAGATACACTGAATTATGACGGAAGAAACCCACACCCACACTTCAATCCCTTTCTCATCAAATCTGGAAAGATGCAAGGAGAAGAGTGGGGAAATCAGAGCAGAATTTTTAAAGGATTTTGATTTATTATGGAATTGGAATTTAAACTGTTTAAGCTCTGCAGCTAAGTACATACTTAAAACATCCCAAATACAGAACACTTATGACTTGAGAGATGTGAGCATTAGTTTTTGTGGACTGCAACACTGTCAATTATGTTTTAATTCTGTGTGGACAGAAAGATGTATTTGCATTCATAACATCAGACTTCACAGTGCTGTAACAGACTGCTCCCACTCCTGTATGTTATTGTTACCATTTATCCTGCGGTTCTGAGAACTTGTTCACATCAAGCGCAGAAGTTCCTGAAAGAGCTGTAGTTATGGTACGTGTCCAAATACCTCCTCACTACGCAGAACAGAACTTGGAAACCCACAAAAGCTCGGAAAGTTGTTGCTACCAAGATCCCCCCATCAAAACAGAAAAACCTCTCTGTAGCCAATTTAAATCGCCCTTTTTTCTGTATCATTAAGTAGAATTTTCTAAAGATTGTCAAACTAAATAGAGCTCATCTTTCTACTCCCATTCCCAGTTATATTATTTTCATAACTGCAGTGCATGAAGTACATAACATTACCACTTTTCAGATGAGGCCACACGATCGACACGCAGCTGAGGACATTACGACAAATGAATCTTAAATTCCACTGTAGAAGTACTTACTGTTCCATAGTCAAATTTTCATATTCAGCTGATCAAAAAACTTTGACTTAAAATGCTTTTGTTTAATGTTTTGAGTTGTTCAGTTTCAGTGTAATTAAAGCCTTTCTTATGGTCAGAGTCTTGCTGATGCCAAGAACAGTTCTCACTTAGTAGGAATGTTTCCTTCTAAGCACATTCTCTTGAGTAAGACAGCAAATGACACAATTGCTAACTTCTATAAATAAACTAACAGTTTAGGATACCTAGTTTTAAACCCCCTCCATCTGCTTTTTCAGCCTTTTCCTAAGTGGAACAGGAAAGAAAAAAAAGAAAAAAGTATGTGCACAGACACATTCCACACACTCTCTATACATTTAGACTCATGAAGCCTGGTTTTCCTTTTCTTGGTAACCAATTTTTACAGGGTATGTCTTACCCATGTGTTTAGTGAGAAACTACCAACTAAATGTGTATGTTTAACTTACAGGTTTATTTTAGCTGGATTTGCTACATCTGTGACTCAAAATGAACAGCTTAAACATTAACTTATCGCTTTACGCTACAGCTAAAGCTGAGGATATTGGACCAGATAACACTCCACCTTCCCAGAGCACATACTCAAAACTTAAATCTTACAAGTAATTAAACGAACACAGATTTACAAAAGGTTAGTGATTAACTCAAACAGCTGAAAAATTAGAACAAAAGACCATCAAAGCTGAACACAGTTGAGTTCAGCAGTTCAGTTCCCTAGCAGATCTGTAAAGTATTAGGAAAAATCACATTACAGTAATTTCCCGATTATAGCCTGGCATGCTGTTGTCACCATTCAGTTCCCTTCTACCCTCCAGAAAATGAAGGGCATACAAGAGAAGAATTCTTCTTCGATGCAACAACAGCAAAGCGCAGAGCTAGGCTTTGAAGAGCAGTCACTGACTTGAGAACCAGGAACTGGCACGCTCTTGCTCTCTAACATTTTCACAAACAGCAAAGAAAGATGGTCATGGCAGTTTTAACTAGCACTAACTGAAAAATGAACTTCGGTTTTCAACTGCATGGTGTGTGCATCCTCCCAGTCACATTCCAGCTAAGCCCAGTAATCAGCTGTCATTTGTGGTAGGGCTTGTAATTTGCTCCCTCTTCTTCAACAGACTATGGCTACAAAAAGCAGTTTCAGAAGCTTAAAGAAACACTACTTTCCTGAGGCCCCGAAGTCATATGTGTCTATACGTATTTTTAAATTATTTTTAATACAAAAGACCTAGCTTTTACAGTCTGTCCTACAGAGTACCTCTGGAAGTACTTGGTTCCTGTGGCCCATTCCATGTGTTAGTGGTTATCAAGAAAGATCCCCTGGTAAGAAATCCATTCACACCATCACACTAGTTAAGCTGCAGCACACAAACTTGTCAAGGAAATAGCAGCATCTTCTCTAGGTTGAAGCAACCAGTTATTTCAGTGAAATTCCCCACAACACTACAGGACTTTGGCAGTGTACTACAGCAAGCACTGCTTCATACTCGCACTGTTTGCTATACTACAGCCTGTCAGACTGGCAGCCCACCGCTCCTGCTCTTGATTAGGGTCTACAGCACTGTTCCACTGGGTTAGGGAGAGCTATACACCCCCTGTGAGATGTGCTGAAGTCTCTTACATGCTTCACTGGATAGAGTCAGCGCCGCATGCATCCTTTCAACTCCCTGTAACTGCACAAGGGTGGCTGCCACTGAGCAGAGAATGCTCCTTCCGTATTATACATCCCTAATACATTGTCCATAACACGGACCACCTTGAAACTGTGAGTGTACTTTACACACATAACCACATGGCACATACATCCAGCTTATACGGATTTCATATTCTGCCATATCCTGCCAAGTTCTAAAAGCACATTCCAAGAAACAGGTTAAGAAGATCTGAAATGAACAGGGGATTTAAGTCACTCATGTCAAAACACTATCTTTTACTGTGGCAGGATCAAAGAGTGTTCCCTACGCTGAAGATTCTGCTGCCTCATTTTGGCTTGCTATTTTCAGCATCTACAGATAGATGACTATGGCTACAAATCTGCATTCTGGAAATATACACCATGTTAGTAGAGGGATACCATTAAACTAGATTCAATTACACTGAAAATCCAGCTGTGTCCCCATAAAACCATCCTGAGCTGTAAAACCAACTTCTTTGGCTTCTCTTTAATGTAACCTTTATTAAAAAAAAAAAAAAAGCGTAGCTCTGCATAGGAGAAACTCTCATTTCAGCTGAACGAAGAACTGGCAAAAACCTTGTCCCCAGCAGAAAGACTCATCACAGATTTTAAGCTCAATACACAGATCTACAGACTTTTTTGCGCCTGTACAAAAAACTGGTTAAAACTTGTAAGATACGCCAACTGAGTTTAACTGCCCATCAGAGATAGCACGGTCTACACAATGTGGCACTGCTGGCATTCCGCTTAATAGACTTAGTCAAGACCAAAGGTCTTCACACTAGAAGCCCTGCTGCTAGTGAAGCTATGAGTTTCAGAAGAGGTTTTTTTAAAACAATACTTTAGGAGCATGCGTGCATGCCTCGTATGTTCCCATTAATCTTAGTAAATAAATATTCAGACTAAATGTTGCCTTTCGTTCTAATTTAACTTACGCCCTTTCTTTGACTACAGTGGGTCCAGCTTGTCTTTTTCCTATGCATAACAGACCATGTTGACCTGTATCATTCTCAAAATAAAGATCCACTCTCTCCTTTGTCCAGAAATCATTTAGGGTTGGAGTTTTTTTTAAATATGGAAAAATAAACAGTATTTTCATTATTCAATGCTTCACAAAGAAAACAGTCATAAAATGTTGCTTTCATATATTAACAGATAGAACAGTGTCATACTCACATCTGCATTAGGCCAGAGCTCTTTTATAACGTTTTCTATCCTGTTCACCACTTCCATCCGCATTCTCTCTTCTTCAGGTCTGGGAGACATATACTTATAAAAGTCAATGATTTCTTCATGAAGACTAAGGGAAAAAAACCAAAAACCAGAAAGTCAGGAACAAACCCACAGGAGAATGAAATCTAATCAAACACGCTTTTTAAGCTCTTTGTTACCTATTTAGTTTAAGGGGCAATTTAAGAGTAGTATGCAATTAAAAAAAAAATCCAGATTCACAACAGCTAGTAACGTTCAGTGTCATGTTAGTGTCTTATGCCACAGATCAGTATTGCACTGCATTTGCTAAAAGTGGGGAAGCAAATTTAAATCCAAGTGCCTTCAATTCACACTGAAAGTCACACTCTGTATTTTAATTCCGGCGTAAAGCAGAAATGGTTCAGTCCTCAACACTGAACGCAGCTGTAAGCTCCGAGTACACAGTTTGCAAAAATTTAAACAGGAGGTTTTCAGCCAACGCTTCCTAGTCAGCCCCTTGGCACCAGCTAGGGAGTTTCAGGCATCAGTCTGTATTCAGCACCAGGCTTTTAAAAAGCTGATAGTAACTGTGCCAGTACTAGAGCGAGAAAAACCGCTTCTTTTACTGCTCAGAGAAGATGCATAAACAAAACATTCGCTCTCCTTATAACAAGAAAATAAGTAGTACACACGCAGCAGCGGTGGCTCAGAAGAATAACTGATTAGACAGTTAACCCATAGATTTTAGTTTACCACATTCCACGTGCTTCTCACTGTAAGTTACGTTCAGACTGCCTATGATTAGAGCTGAAATAAAAACGTCTCCATACAGTGCCACAGGTTTCTATGCTTCTGTGAGATCGTAAACACATCGTTGTCTTGACTAACAACGTATTTAAAAAAAAACTGACACAATCCTTTAATTCCAGCCACAAGGTAGCTAAATTAATTTCATTTGTTTGTGCAATGACCGTTACAGTAATAGCTAGTAATTTTTAAAAAATGTATTGTTCCTAGTTACCAAGTACAACTGCATCTTTCCTTAAAGCTCTGGGGGACCATCAGAAGAGATCAATTTATTAGGAGCAAGCCTCTAGGTCAGATGTGGAATTTAATATTTCCCCACTGCACATGCACTGAAATAAATCAAATGTTAATAACTGAGAGCTGTATACAGGTGTCAACAAAACAGATTAAAATACCTGAAAGTTGTATTTAACAGTGTCAGCAGAGGGACAGAACTCAAACCATCTGCATTATGCTCTTCAGTACTGCAGTGTTATAAAAAATGCACGCTTATTTATCTCACAGACAGAGGAATAAAACGTTTCCATTACTTTTCACTGAGCATTTATTGGAATGTCTCCTGCAAAAATGCAAGGTGCTGTCCCCCTCCTCTCCGTGCCTTACCTCTACACTAGCACCAAGCCCTGTTCACGCACATCTCAGGTACCACCAGAATGTTCTGAACATACAGCTGCAATATGCATTCTAATAAATGCTGTCTGCAGCATTTATTTTGACATCGCTACAAACTTTCCTGCCTCCTCCTGCAGCTGCTTTCTTGCTTTTCCTTGGAAGCTTACAACCTGAGCTTAACGTGCACGATCCAAACCACCACTGCATCCCTTACACAGGCACCGACTCCTCTGCCTTCGGCTTCCCAACCATCACGTGTTCCAACGGCTATCCTCCCACTGCCAGAACTGAATTCAGGTGAGAAGTAAGCAATAAAGCACAAGTTGAGGACTCCAGCAACCAAATGCACCCTTCAACCCCGCTGCCCATCACATGTACTGAATTGCTAATTTAGTCTCCATGCCCTTCACCATTAAGATAGTATTCAAAACCAGGAGCAACAGAGGAAACAAGCAAAAACCCTAGAAAAACTCCAGAAAACACCATTTTTTTTCAACTGCAATTTGGTGAACCACCTTAGAGGAAGACCTGGGAGTCAACCCAAGGCATCCCACCATGTCTAGCAAACTCTGCGGGTTCTTTGTGGGCTACATTGTGAGGAACTGATGAAGCAACACAGCACCGTTTCTGCCTCTGCTCCTCTGGCCTAGGCGGAACAGGCTGGTTACATCCACAGGGCACAAGGTCTGCCCCTGGGCAATGTTTCTAGTTTTAGTGAGATTGAGAGCACAGGCGCTGTGTGCCATGAGCAGTGGCACCAGGTTGTCTGAGGGCACTTAACAGCACAAGACGTGCTGGGATAATACCGAGGGACTATCCCTGGGGAGAAATTCATGTATGGCACAGCACAAATCCATACTGACCATCATTAGTGGGGCCAGCTGCTCCTGGGCTTCTGCTTTACAGGAGTTAATTGTTCCCCTGCCCCATAAGGGAACTTTGAAAAAACAAGGCAATCAGAAATGAGGACCCCAAAGTGCGCAAATGGCCAAGCCATACAGACACTGCAGTTCTCAGGGCACTCCTCTTTATTAACTCCACTGACACCCTTAATCAAGACAATTATATCAATTGGTGCATTTTTTGGAAGCACATAAAATAAAGATGCGTTGTCAGAACCAGATATATTTCTTTTTCTGAACATAAATAACGTACGTCTGCATCTCTTTAAATGGGATCCTCCTTAGGTAGTTACGTACAGCTTTCTGGCAAAACAAAAAGCTAAGCAGCATGCAAGCACACAGAAACTCACACTACACATACACTGAATGTTACTAAACAATGCAGGTGTAGATGAAATTTAAGCTTTTCCAATGACAGAAGAAAGGCTTAAGGACGACCTGAGAAAGTTCCCATCAGCACACCAGCTGGAAATAGGACAGACCTATCTGTGCTTCACCCATGGCAAGACTCCACTCCCTGCTGCCAGGACCACCAGTGCTGCACAGACACACAGTATGCAGAAGCCATAAAGGCTCAAGACTACACCTGGAACTGTATTTCCCTGCTCAGTGATGGCTGCTGCCAAGAAATAAGGGAATGATTAATTAAAGCCAAGACAAACGGAAGTAGCCACATGCAGATTTCAGAGCAGTACAACATGACTTAGAGGCGTGACTCCAATTAACACAGAGTTAACTCAAGCTGTACTGAAAATTAAAACTCAAGGTTATTCACTGTCTTAATTGACATCTATTATAGTCGCTTCTCAAAACAATTTGTTTGGATTAATAGAGTCTGTCTACAAGAATCTCTAGTGGAATTGTATATCTGTAGCCAAAATGAAGATCAAAGAGACTGAAAAGTTATTTTTGGCATCATAACAGTATTTTATTATTTAATGCCACTTCATTAGTTATTTTAGATAGAACTTGGTTTTAGAAGGAAATTACACTATAATAAACTTGATTTCACTATGGAGAGGTATTGCATTTGGCTTTACAGCCACACCAACACCCAAGACCTACCTAGGATGCACAGAGAGTTCTCTGCATAGTTTACTGGTTTTATTCCAGTAGATAGCACTGAAGAAGTGGGTCTTTGTCCTGTACTTCAGGAAATCTTAACACATGAGGAAAAGAAAAATAAAATAGTCTCTTACACTTTCTCTGAGTATATTTTAAAACAAAGTACTATCTGCACCACACCTTGTTTTCAAGCCTGGTAAGCTGATTCCAACCTAATTTCACAGACAGAAGAGAATTAAGAGACACCACTAAATTTAGTGGATTACAGTGTCTGTTATGTTTACCCAACAGAGATAGCGGTACCTTATTGAAAAATAAATTATGGCTGCAAAAGCTGTAATCCCAAGAAGGACTCCCCACTGCAACATCACCACACAGCACCATGAGGAAGGCCAGCCTGCTAGACTCAAGCCGACCAGGAGAAAAGCCACAGCTTTTGTGCAGATACAAGCACTACAGAACACAGTGCGTCACATCTCTTCCTTAGTTTGACCACACCTTCCTTTACTGAGCGGCACAACTTGTGGGCTCTAAATGTACAACCTGGAATTCTCAAACTAGCTTACACATATCCAAGTCGTCGTTATTCTGGAGTATGAATCTTAGTGCACCTTCGTTCTTCATGTCACAGGAGGAATCATGCAGGCATGCATGTTCTAATTTCTCTCATCAGGGTGTTACCCACAGCTCCTGCTCCAACTGTTATATATGCCTGGGTTAAAAATCCTGCTTATCCATCCCAAAGAGCTTCCTCTGCCCTGGTCGTATAGCGTTTCCTGTGCCAACGCATATACTTGCAACGTCACTGAAGATAATTTAAAATAATGCATATTAACCATAGGCAAAAAAGAAAAAAAAACCAACCTGCATAGTGCTCGTGCACTACATTTTATTCTTTGGCAGGATTTTCTGAAGGAGGCTTTGTTTTCAGAATGATGAAAACCTAAATTATTTAGATCCTCTGCGGATGGCGGGCAGAAGTAAGCAATGAACACACACATGACTTTTGTCTTCCCAAACTCTACGTTTTAAGATTAATCACTTCTGATTTAAGAGTTTATTGACTTTATATCCACACTTGGACAGGATATTTGCAATGTAGCACTAAGCTTTATGTATCTAAATTTTCTTTGGATTAATAATTCCTGTAAGAATTAGTTGCTCAAAATTAGACATTCTGAGTCTCATCTGGAGAAAATAAAAATAAAATTCAAAGGCAACAAAGAGAAATACTGAGGAATTTCAGGTTTGTAATTGCCTTTGGGAAAGAATGTGAAGAAGGAATCAAAGATATTTTAGATTCTGGAAAGCATCAATATTTAAGAGTTCTAACTGCATCCATGCCTCCACTCCCAAGAGGAAAGCTAGCACTGCACAGGAGAAGAGAGAGGAACTTCAGTCTGAAGCTTCCCAAGGTGTTTTGCTAAGAAAAAGATGGCACTGGTTTTGTAAAAAAAAAAAAGAATAATTATGGCAGCAAATTCTACCTTCGGAAGTTTCATGAACTAAACAAAGCTTTTCCCTCTCCCATCTGCGACCTACTTGGTCTTGAACTGGTTTTGAACAAAACTGTAACTAAGGTAAAGGAAAGACTCAGTGAGCCCGGTCCTCTCTCTCCCTCACAACTGTATTTATTTATTTTTTTTAATATTGATTTTAAAAGCATTGACGCTCTACAAGATGGGGAATCCAAATTAACTTCCCATTTTACCATTAATCTCCCATAAGCTTAATAAAGTAATTTCTGGGTTACTATTGCCATCTACATGTGTTGAAAAACAAAGCAGGAGCAACAGTAGACACTGTAAAGATCACAAATTACTTCCCCACCTACAAACTCAAGCAAAACCAAACATTCGAGTAGTGAAGGGAACTGTAAATACGAAGCATCTGCTGAGGTCCTCTCCCCACCACCTGGGTCTCTGCAGCAGACAAATTCTTTTAGTATTTTCTGGTTTAAGCTACTGAAGAAAATACCAAACTGCATCTGCAGGTGATTTAATAGGCAGTAAAGTTTCATGGTGACTGATACATCAGCCCTTATAAGAAACAAAAATTGTGCACAATAAAGCAAACAATTTTCAAAAGCCTCAGAGGCTTTGACCATCACTTTTTATATCCTTAGTTACTGAACCATATCAGTATGTTATAGATCACATAGCAGCCACATTTTGAGCCACTATGAGGGCTTTAAATGAAACTTCCCGAAAGATTTTCTTATTAGTAACCTGACAAAACCAAGACAGCTTAAGCAGCTGGGCCTTTGAGATCACACGTTTTTCTTCAGTTCAGTTAACCTGTTTGGAACACAGCTTCACAGATCATCCTTTCACAGCTTACCTAAAATCACATGCAGGAAATACAGGTATTCCACTGCCGTGTGCTCACTAAACATCACTGAAAATCAGAGTATCTACTGTATCAACAGTTTCCTAGGATGCAGATGGAGAATTCCACTTTGCAGAGAGCTAGGCAAATAAGATTTATTGCTGTCCCCTTCCACTGTAGCCCAGGTGTTTGCTACCACTCCCCAGCTTCCCAGCGACAAGGTCTGTTATAACAGGATTACACAAGCTTCCCTAATCCACCTAAGGCAATGTTAGCCAAGTTAAATCCCACCACCTTCATCTAAGACAGCTACTTCAGCTAAGACAGCCACATTCTCCTAAGCGCAGCGGGGTGCCCCAAGAAGACCCCTCGCGGATGACAGCAGCAGTTGTGTCCACTCAGATGGCAAGGAGCAAAAAGAGGCCAGTGGGAGAAACACCTTCAACTGGCCTATCTACATCCAGAAGACCATCTCTGCAACCAAGCGGTACCTGAGTAGCTGTCAGTATTTACCCAAGAACAGCCTGACCTTTCTGACTCGCATTTGTCATCTGCTGAGTAATTCACAGAATCACCTTCCAGGACCAAGGGAGGGCAAAATTTTCACATAAGTGATTCAGGAATCCAGATGCTGTTTCCAGCACTAATGTCTTTCAGGATTTATCTAATCAGTCTGATACCGAGTTTGCAAACACTTTTTTGAATAGAGTTAGTTTGTTCTTTTCAACAATTTATGGTGGACTGATCACGCACATTTCTTCGAATGATGTGCAGTAAAAAAAACATGCCACTACATTTACATTACAAGACCTACGATCTCTGTCCTGAAAAGCGTACAGCACAGCCCTCTTTCTTCCTCCCAATCAACACCCGTTCCCCAAACCCCACAAATTCATGTATTTTTTAAATTAGGTTCTGGATTTAACATTAACTTATGGGTTTACCTGCGTCATGAAAGGCACTAAAACTGCACTGCCTGATGGAAACAAAGTGTAGTACAGACACATTAAAACACCGGCTAAAGTAGTAACGTGGGCAGTTCTTTTCAACTATTTGTTATCTCCATATTTGGGGTTTTTTATTTTAGAGATCCTTTGCTTCAATCTGGATTTTTTTAAAAGTGATTTGAGTTATTTCTAATTAAAACTCCTAAGTACATTCTTTAGTCAAGAAGTAATGCAAGACACTCTTCTTTCCTATCAAAGTAGAAATGAGAAAATTTTGTCTGTTTATAAAGAGCCACGTGTGCTTTGTCTTCCTGAAATACAAATAATTTTTCCTACAGAAATTTGTCTTTTAAGATAAAAAGAAGTCCTACAGAACTTTAGTTATAAATCAGATGCTTCAATTAGTCCTACCAATAAGCCATCTGATCTGCAACTGATCCACTGGCTTTCAAACCCATGCTACAGGTATACTCAGTCTTACTCTCTTTTTACAGCACTTCCAGCAAAAAACATCAAATGCCAAGTGGAGAGACAATTCTGAGAAGTACCTTCGCTTCTCATTGCCTTTTTTATTTTTTTTTAATCATCCTATACATAAAACCAATCTAGCTGAACCACTGCAGTGTGGGAATAGCCTTCTATCACTTCCCTGGAAAGTATCTACACATCATTCCTCCTTCCCATCTCGGTCAGCAAGTACTATGAGAGCCTGCTGCTTCTCTTCTCCCAGGCAATGGGTTGCCAAAATAAGGCAGACATTTTGCTAACAGAGGAGTGAGAAAAGAAAAGGTATTAGGAGAAACTGCTACCTCAACTGAGCTGAATGGGAAAGTACTTACGAAAGAACAAGATGAAGCACGAGAGAAAGGTTTTGTGCAGGAAAAACAAAGTGGGAAGAGCAGAGAATGGGAAATAGCTGTTTCATTTCATAACGACAAAAAGGCTTCAACTCTAATAATATCTAATTATCTTGAAACACACCAGCAATTCCAACAGCTCCTATAAAATACTACCACTGGGTTTTTCTTTTGATCACTTGTAGAGAAGTATTAGTCTGTTGGAACAGTTACATCTGCAGAACAGCTATGCAGTTTGCAACCTCATAATTTAAAATGCAGATACATATTTTTAAAAGCCTTTAAATTTAAAGTGCCACTGTTAGCATTCGCTTTATACACTCTGTGATTACAACTTGAGGTAAATTTCCAAACAGCTACTAAAACCACAGAGAAGTTAAAGGTATCTATTTCCTGTAGTGGGGCATTAGTAATTCCTCAACACACCAATCCCCCTTGTTCAAAAAGCTCTTGCTCAAAAAGACCACACAACTGTTTACGAGGGCTTTTTTTTTTTTTTTTAAAAAAAAAGAGCCTCACAAGAAGTGAAAGTAACTATTGGTATCAGTCATAGATCAACTTATATTAGCTGAACTTTCCCAATAGCACAGTAACGTTTGGGTTTGTGTTAGGATATAGCCAGCAAATCCCCACAACTCTTGCAAGCAGGTCTGACCCCTTCTGCACCAGCAAAGCAGGTAGGAGTAGGGAGGGTTTTTTTTAAAAAAAAAGAAGTGTCTTAGATCAGTTTTGCAGAGTGACTATTAAACCAGAACAGAGGGACAGAGCAGGTCAGCTGATACACTTGTTTGTCTTCACAAGCCAGGCAGCAGGAGGGTTCCTCATACATCGCTGGAATATTGCTACTACTCTGTTAGAGGAGGAAGTATGATCACATAAACAACCTGTGACCTGCCAATAAACGACACCACATGCTATCTGAGCAGAGGTGAGGCAGATGAACACTTCTGATGGGTAATGCGTGCCCGGAAAAAATGTCTCCATCTGAAGTCTCTGGTGAGAGCTAAAAACTCACAGAACAGACCTTTGTCACCATGTGACTGGCTGTGCAGCCAGTCACCCAACATGAAGCCAGGCAAGCCCGCGTAGGGCTTAAAACAGGGTTTTCTGCTGTGAAAGAGAGCAGACAAAAATCCTCACGCATACAAACAGAGCAGATCCTTCATGGCAAATACTCTTCTTGTTTATGACTTGACTTGAAAGATGAGTTAGCAACGTAATTATTAGCTCCGATCTCCTTCCATCAGAGCTGACCTGAAGTTTCAAACATCCGCCCTAAATAAGCCTACACCAGGCCCTAAGAAGGAAGAGAGAACCTACCACAGTCCCAGGATTACACTATTCACCTCAAAGTCAAGTCAAATAACTGTTTAAAGTCTGTTTAAAAACTATTTAAAGTTCCTACCAACAGCCAGTCCTGCTTACACCCGTGGTGCTGCAAATGAGTAACGCACAGCCAAGAGTGCACCGTGCCACCTGCAGAAAGCCAGCCTGTGTCCATCCGTGCAGCAAGGCTGCTTTTTAGTGGCTAAGTAGGCAGTAGAACCAACATTCTTCAAGCAAAATGGACATTGATCTCAATTTACCTGTTTAGCCCATGTTCAGAACCAGCTTAATACCCATTTACTACCTGTTACCGCCCTTTGGGGACACTCTGCTACAATATTGACACAAGTTTAAATGCACTGCTGTCATATCCAGGCAAAATTCACGTGCCAGAAGTAGTTCTCCCTCACCTCCAAATGCTCAACAGTGACTGGAACGGGTGCATTCTGAAGGAGGAAGAAGCAGAAAAAACCATGCGTACTATGGCAAGGTACAAGGGAGACTTCAGGTAACTTTTTACTTTGATGATTTGTTATCTTTATAGTAAGAGTGTGCACAGTGAACTATGCTCCGATTAAACACAGTATTCATTTTGGGACTCAGGAACCAGTAATACGCTCCCTTAATACACACTTATAAAGGTGTATATTAGAAACTATTCATTTCTGGTTCGTTCTTTTAAGCAAGGCAGGATGCACAGGTATCAGAAAAACCATGGGCCAGGAGAAGTAGCCCTCAACCTGCACAATACTTTGGAAAGTCACCAGACTTGTTTTGCTCTGCTTACCATTCCGGGCTAGGCAACTACAAACAATAACCATCAAAAAAGGACAATGCCTAAGCAGATCACAGGAAAACATTTCTTGAAGTCACCTCTCTTAGCCCAACGATAACATTCAAGCACTTCAATGACAGTAACTGGAAGAAATGCTCCCTCCTCCAACGTAGGTAAACAGTCTCATCCTTCAAAGAATCTGGAGAAGCCAGTCTTTGACTAATCCTGTGGATCAAACCATGGTTTTGTGGTTTTCATTCCCCTGAAGCTTCAGCTAGTACATGTTAGAAGACTACCAATATAAGCCCAGAAAATACTTCACTGAAATACTTTCCATGAGTCAAAAATCTTAAAACTGAGACACCAATATATGCTGAAAGATGACTTACAAAAGATTTCATGGAACTACCTCAATTGCGGGGTTCTGCTTGCACTTAAGGACAAAAGAATCAGCACATGGTGAAAAATATGTGACTTCTAATGGTCTGAGAGTTAAATCCTCACAACTGACCCAGGCCTAATACCACATAGCTGAATGCTGGAACCCACTCTAGGATGGGACATCCCCAGCATGGCACACCTCACCATACCATTAACACATCTGTGCACGTTCTTCCAACAAAGGAAGCAAATGGAGAGCCAGGGGCTGTGCAGAGGTCTCAGAAACCCACTCAAGATTCATCCAACTCACTGAAACCACTCCCCCAAAATAATTTCAGTAATAAATTGAAGATTAAGCAAATGTGTCTAGAGGACCAAGAAAGTGAGTAGAAAATGGAGGACTGGAGATTAGCTATCGGAGAAGCATAAGAGGGTCACTGCAA
Organism: Buceros rhinoceros silvestris; assembly: GCF_000710305.1. Lineage (NCBI taxonomy): Eukaryota > Metazoa > Chordata > Aves > Bucerotiformes > Bucerotidae > Buceros > Buceros rhinoceros. The sequence continues at coordinate 8,315 of NW_010407245.1, read as the reverse complement.
ACTCTACAAACTGCTAAATCAACAGCAACTAGAAAAAGCATTTTCCAGCATGCCTGAAGCAGGTACACTTCAGAGGAGCAAAGGCTGAAGTGAACTATTCCAGCCTATAATGTTCAGGGACTTAGTGCCTGCGGGCAAATACCACACTATACAAGAAAAGGAGAGAGGAGGTTTGTTATTAGATATTGTGGCCTTCGTTTGCTCCAACATGCTGATATGCCAGGAGCTGACACTGCTACTCACTGTCAGTGAAACACTATTTCTTACCACCTCTTTATGCCCTTCATGACCAAGCTGTAACAAGAGCAGCTTCAGAAGATCACTAGTTCATGCAAATTGTGGTGGGTTTTAGCTAAAATAAAAAGGTTGCAGTCGATGTATCATGTAATTACAAGACAGCAACAAAAACAAGACAGGAATTTCAAAAACTGTCCTGTAAGAGGAAATCCAAGAGCTCGATGAGGCAATCTTCTCTCCCACCTGAGGCTGGAAGCAGAGGTACATGTAAAGAAGCTGCTTACCTCAAATAATGAACTAGCTCTTCCAAGGCAAAAGCCAACATGAAAATTTTCTCCTGTGAGAACCTGCTAAGTATGATTACTGCAAAGAAAAATCGCCATGGATGAATGAGAGTAACACCCCGAGTCCAAAACCGAGTCCACAACTAAGGCTAAGTAAATTGAATATCCTCAAGCATGTGAGTTGAATCACCCAAGTGACAAAGAGTATGACATAAGAAAACAAGAATTAAGTAAAACAAACTATCAGGACCTCATTTTTTTCAGCCTGGCTCAATATTGATCTAAGGCTGTATGATTTGCAATCATGATCGTTACTCAAATCAAGATAGCTCCTTCACTGCACTGTTTAACACAATGCTTTAACTGACAGGTGTGGAAAGCTCCCTGACCAGAAGTACCTCCGAGTACGTAAGAATTGTAAAACTTCACACAATTTTCAAAAATAGATACACTTATTTTAGATTAAAGCCAAAATCTGAGTGAGGGAGAAAGGACAGGAATATAAATGCAGATAAAGGCATATGTGTTTTGTAACAGTCCCCTTTAAAAGTCACAAACAAACAAAAAAACCCCAAAACCAGCACAAAATAACCTTTTGCAATCCATAAGAAATATCAGCTGTGCCTAAAGTAAATAGCTCCAAAACTGAGGAAGTGACTAGCTCCAAAATTAACAGAGCGAGTCAAAAACTTAAGGAAAGAAAGTTAGTTACCACACTTCCAGTCTAGATCAATCACAACATCAAGAGGTGTGGCAAGGTCAACAAGCTTTGATTAAGGACTCACTATCTTCAGACCACACATTGACACATAACAGTCAGATCAACACCTTAGTGTCATCAGGCTACAGCAAGATATTCCTGCATGCTGTATTTTAGTGGTGTTCCTACTCTAATTACAGTATGACATTATATGAAGGGCTTATCTATACTTGATACTTGTGACAGGTTAAGGCAAGTTCTTTCAGATTTTACTGACTCCATAAACAAAGTAATTGTAGGAAAGCGTGTGCCACTTTAAAGGTGGGCACCTAAATCTACCTGGAAGTAAATCTACACTGAGAGAAGATGATGAGCCCACGTTCCTATCTTCCTACACACCGTTTCCTCTAGTACCCTCATTTCCCCGATACGGAAGTTTCTAGAGGACTTTAATGCTTGTAGTTGTCCATCATTATATCCCATTACTTGTGGAATGACAACACTATTTCCACAATGCTGCCCATCAACATTTTCAATATAGGGTTGGCTATCTCCCCTCTAATAAATCAGGCTAACAAGATGTAAGAGCGGAGATGCACAGACACTTACTTTGATCCTAAGCCTCTGCTACCACTGTTTTCCAGTAAAAATCCTGCAAGATGTATGCAATACAGCATGGTGACAGAGAATTCCACACCATCAAGCTTCTCAAGCAATTGTAGCAAGACTGTGCTTTTTCAGCTGCACATGGCTTTTGAATAATTCAGACATAGTTCTTATGCCGCTGAGGACATTATGAGACTATCAGAGAAGCTGATCTGGAATGAGGGCTGCCAAATAGTCTTAATCGTCACCATGGGAGGAAGAAAATTAACAGATGTTGCTGATGAACCAGCACAAGACATCCTCAGTCCCAGTCATGCAGCCAGTTTGTCCTCACATCGAGCTGATGTGCTGGAACTGCCCTGGAGCAGCTGCCTCCTACCTGCCACCTATGCTCAGAGTGGCCACGGTACACACCAGGCTCACTGGCTGTGCTGCTCCGCCTCTCCCGTGACACAGCTTTAAGGGTCAGAAAGACAGCTACGACCAAAAGGCCTGTACTGAATGCAGCAATACTAATACAGTAATCGCATGATTATGATACAACACATGAGTATCACCACTACAAGGCTATCAGAAAGATTCAAACAGGCTCCAGAGAGCCACAGGAGAAGTTTTTGTACTTACAAACTTACAAACAAGAGTTGTACTGCCTCGATCCACATCTATCTATTGCTTTGACATCAGAAGTTCATAGTATTCCTGGAGAAACTTCCTGCTGTGTTATCTACTGCAGGTTAAAGTTACAAAGTGACTGAAGTTCAAATCATTCCTTCTGTAAAGCTGTTTGCAGCCTAGGAGAAATACCTGGTGCCTGCATCCAGTTCACTAGTTTTTCTCTTTGTCTTGCTCATAGAAATATTTTCTTTAGCCCCGATTTCCAGGCAAAGGGACAGAAAACGATGCTCAAATATGACTGATATCTCGAGCACTCTTTGGCCAAAAAAGATAATTAAAAAAAGACAAATGCTCATAATTTAAGAAATCCAACAAAGCAGTGAATTAGCATGCTAACTGCTCGCTAAGAACAGCAGTAGTATTTATCTGCTTATAATATGTATTATGCAAGATTTTCACTGGTTATGTTGCAATACCACCACCACCCCCCCTCTCAACACAATACCTAGCTACTCCAGGCCACTGCTACTCTGCCTAACGGCCATTGCCATTATGCTACTGCTGCCAGTTCCAAGATCCGGCACAGAGAGCGCAGTGTTTTACATCACATGCCACACAAAAAACTTCAAAGCAACACTCACCTCTTAAATTTTGGCATATGCATTACTTTGGGAGCACATACCCCATATTCAGAGATGTATTCTGAATCACCATATTATGAGAATATGGTGAGAATTATTACAAGAATAATAAAAAGAAATAGGCAGTATTTCTATTATTGCCTATTTTGATAGAATGGTTACGTACACAACTGCTTAAAACCTCATTTCCAAGTTTTGCAAATTCCCAAAGTAAAAAAACCAGCCTCATACTCCAATTTTAAATAAGTGAGTAGAAACTGCCCAGGAACAACGTATAACAGCAAGATGGTTAAAAAAAAAAATTGAAGGAGAGAAAAAGGCAAGAGGTGTCCATCTATTTGTGTTCCCTAGGACCCACAACACGATCTCAGGCTTCTTCCTGAAGTTGCTGTTTTTACTAACAGTTTGCCAATTAAAAAACAGGAGCTATAACCTGAACATGGTTTAATATAATACAACAGTCATAAAGATTCAGGGGGAGCAGATCCTCTTTTTTCAAATGCATACTGTTACAGAAAGCACATATCAGGAATCAGCAAGCACATACGATGGAATGACATACTCTTCCTATTACTTAATACAGACATGCCTACCTATCAAAAGGAGTCCACCACACTTCTGTTTCTTACACAGCCACTCCAGGGTACACAGGCGTCCTAAACAGACACTAAGAACTGGAGAAACCAAACCAGTTCATGAGAATACATTCACACACCATTTCCTTGCACATGCAGAAAGCAGCAGGCCCAAGAAGTCCTCCTTAAACTGTTTAAATAAAACATGCTGAAATGTTGGCACCATTCCAAAATTCTGCAAGCTCAAACAATACCGTTACATAATATTTACAGTATATTTCCTAAAGGTTTCCTCAAACTGCCTTCCATCCGACATCTTCATCTCCTAGTCAACTTGCTTCTCTCCCCCAAGCCCTCCAAAAGAAGTAATTTCTTGCTATAGGAGGCTGTGGGGAAATACCTGATTTCACTTCCATGAAACCGAGGTGACCGTCTCTGAGAGCTGCACGAGCTGGCACAAGGGTACTGCCAGCACTGTGCTCTGGCATGACTCCGGATGGGTTGAGAGCCATCTTATCAGATGGATACAAGGAACGGGTTTGCACTTGAATCACATCCTTGCACTTCTACCTTACAGCTCACGTACGCAGCTACAGAGGGAGGAGAGAGCACTGTTCTAAGAGGCTCTTGCAGGAAGCAAGCAGATTTGCATCTATTATTTTTCCTGAATAATTCACTTTTACACATGATGTACACGGTGTATTCAACTGCAACCTGTTTTAGCGTACTGTCTTCACTGAATCCAAAGCCCATGCACCTGCTCTGACAGAAGATACGTTAGGAAGTCATGCACACACCTCATTGCTGTTTCACCAGAAATCAGAGTCTCTGCACAGAGCTGCTTGTTTCACTTACACGAAGCACTGGTATGTACCAATACGGCAGCAAATCAAGCACCAACCCATGCATTTGACTTAAGCACTTAAGAGTACACAATGAAAAACAACACGATTGTTGTTTTATCAGATTTCCCCAACTTAGGCACTCGGTCTGGCTAGACGGCTTGCAGCGGGTGCAGGTACTTGCTCTGCTCACGCTACACTCAGCTCTCGCTGTTCGTGCCCCAGCCCACACAGACACCATGGTACTGTGGCTGATACCATGCAAGGGCCTAAGCAAGTAAGAGCTGAAGAGACACAGGGTCAGTTCTCTCAGGCAGATGGTTGTGTTACTGTAGCTACATGTCCCCTGGTAGGCTCAGCCTCAGAGAATGAGCGTGTCTGCCTTACCGCACCTCGCTTCTTTCAAAAAAGAGATTAAAAGACCTGACAAGCTGACAAACTTCACACGAAAAACATCGTAATAGAATTTCTGTGGCAAAGATGTATAGCTTTAAGCTATTTTCTTCCTAAAGCAGTTATGATTTTATTTCATGGTATCCTCTGTAATCCCGGGCAACGTGCTGGGAACCCCTGTATCAGGTAAGCTGAAGCCTGCTCAATTCTGTGCCAACCAATTCAGCAGCCTGTGAGTGTGTGCACGTCTGTGCACATACATCCCTCCCCTGGGGTCACAGGATTCTCCCCCCTTCATGGCAGAGTTTCCACCAGCACTTCAAACCAGTGCACATTCAGTATCTCAGAAGGTGCCGTTTTCTATTTAACCCAGGTTCTTCCTCCTCAGGAGCACACAATGCAGATCTTCCTCCTTAAACTCACATGTTAATCGGGTCCTTGCCTTCGGCTCCAGATTCCTGTGAAAACTTACCAGCTGCCTACAGAGTCCCCAAATCCACATCTCCTGCCTGAGAACTGAGCATGAACTGCACGCTTTCCTTCAGCACAAGAATCACGGAAGCTTATGAGAAGACAGGCAAAAGTTATGTGCACGTCTTTGGTTCTGGCTTCTGGCTCAAGCAGGTCTTCTTGTGTCACCTTCTGTCTAGGTTCAATCTAAACTCCGTGAAAGCCGTAAAACAGCCGTTTCAGTATCCCCAATACCTTTTTCTTCCTTTTTAATTGTGACACTACTAACAATACTTACTGTTACCCTGGGGACACACATACACACACACACAGAGAATCCCCCTCCAAAACCCCAACGCACACATCTTTCTACATCCTTGAGCACTATCAACTCTGTGAGAGCGGAAGAAAGGCCACATGTTGAATATCAGTATCCCAGCACTGGTGAATGTTAGCAAACGTCATGCATGCTTTGTAAGAAATTTATCTTGAAATCAAAAACAATAGGTTGTGGGTTATTTTTTATTTGGTTATCTCTTTGTATGTATAAATAGCATTAACTAAGAAAGTATGATTCTCAATAAAAATAAACAAAATTAAAAAAACTCCAAAGATTTGACCGAACAGATACTCAGCTTTTAAGCAAAATCTCTACTATTTCAACATGTTTACCTTACCTAAGTCTTTAGACAACTAGTTAAATGCTGTTAGGCGTTTACATAAACTGTCCAACCAGCTAAAAATTATTTGGTTGTTTTTCCAGACAGCTGATCAATATAATAGCGTATCCAGAGTTGGTTCTGCACAGCCATACACCCAAGTGACATCCTTGCCCTGGAAATATGAATGCCACACGTCAGCTTTCAGCTGTGTCTACCAGCAAGCCAGGCCTAACCTTTCTGAAAACGGACTGTTCCACAACAGTGCCATATTCTAAAGACTCAAAATTTGAAGCGATTAACTGAACAAACTTACAGGATGGTATACAGAGAAAAGCGTTGAGAGCCTTCACTATTTTTTCACAATTTGCACTGAAACAATTAGGGAAGAAAAAGGTACCTGTTAACACACCAGTAATGCTGTAAAGGAACTGCAGGTATTTTTTTTTCCTCCCCAATAACTGTTAGAACTAGTCAACGCAAATTTGAGAACTCATCTTGGCAATAAATAATTGAATACTTACTCTAGCAACAACCTCATTCCAGGTTACAAACCTCTCTATCCATCATTACTGCCCAGAATCTCAAGACCCAGACAGTTATTAAAAAGAAACCTGCGTGCAGGAGCAGTGGCAGCACCTTAGGGCTCACCACGGGCAGGTTAGACAGGAGGTTTCCCCTGGCCTTGGCAGCAGCCAGTCAGTCGCACTGCAACCTTCACAAGACCTAAGAATTTTCTGTGCTTTCCTAAGAGGCTTCAGCTCCTTCTAGAAATTGTTTTTACAATTTTTCAATCAAGATATATAACTATTTTAGAAGCAACCACCACTAACTTCTGTAACTTCGGGAAAGCAACGCAGAGGTGTGTCTTAGACACTCTATCTTCCTTCGCTTTGAATAAAGCGAATAGTTAAAACAGAACCTCAGCAGCATGTAAATATATACCAAACTAGACAGTCAAGCCAAATACAGACCAACATATTTGAACATTTCTCAATACTACTCAAAAAACTGTCCATGACATTACTCCACTCAGAGTTTGAAATACTGATTCAGCCAAAATTCTACTCTAGCAACAGACATCACCTTGAATACTTCGGTATAGTTGTTGTTATTATTAACCTCTTGCTGAAGCTCGCCCTCCCTCCCCAGCCCCCCCATATCTTCAGTACAGGGAAAAGGCTTATGGATTTACAAGACAGACAGGCGCTTCTAAAAATATTCCTCAACCTTCAAGTAAATAAGTGACAAGCTAGAAGATACACAGAGTCCAAAAACTAACTTACACGATTTCAGCGCTTGGTATGTTTTGCACATAGTACTTTTAAGTCATGTGAAGAATGCTGTGGGTGTATGTGACTACAGAACTTAAACAGCACAGTTCCGTAGCATCACTTCACAAACCATGAGAACCCTAGCAGTACAGGTGACAGCAGCTGCCAAGCAAATAGGGAGGCAGAGGTGACAAGAATTTGTCTTCCAAAGCAACCAGCAGATTTGAATAGTGATTTCAACCTATCTTACAGACCAGCGATTTCAAAAGTCAGAGAGGTCAATGCTCTCCAGTGGGAGGGGACTGAAGGACCCTTACGTCCATGTTGGGCTTGCTGACACCTCCAAATCATAACTGATTTCTCAAAGGATCTCCTCCAGGCCTTCGACTGTTGCTATACACCTCTGCCATCTGAACCCTGAAACCGAGCCAGAGTGTCTGTCGGGGAGCAGGACTGGAAAGGGTGTTATACCTGCTCACACCAGACCAGAAACCCATACTTAACAACTGAAACACGCATCAACGTGCTTCTGCTGCAGGGAGGAGGGGTATGCTGCGAGTCAAGGCAAAGGTTATATTTTTGAAAAGAATGAACTTTAAAAAAAAAAAAAAGGGCCACAGAAGTTACCAAACAGAAGATACATATTTGCTTGCCCTCAATCTCTGCGGGCTCATGCAATGCCAACCAATGAGACCTAAGCTAACTCAAAACCACTACGGACAAAATACTCAGACCAGCGCACACATGTCACAGTCAGAGATCCATGAAAACCATTAATGAACCCATACGGAAATCCAAAACGCTTTACACACGCATGTAAGCTTAGACCTGAAGCAGGTGTCAGCATAGGTGCATACCTTCCCTGTCAGGTCTTGGAAAATGCACTCCCGGTGTGATTACCTAATCTACTCACTGTGTTTTAACAGCAGAGGATTACTTCTGTTAAGTTCTAGTCCCCAGTACGCATTTGTTCCATACGCGGCACAAAGCTTTACAGGCGTGCTCGACCGGCTGCGGAGGGCAGGCTTGCAGGGCCTGC
>NW_010407244.1:508-888 GCF_000710305.1 Buceros rhinoceros silvestris | reverse complement strand
CTCTCCGCACGCAGCCTGTAGCAGAAGGGCTGCGAGGGCAGCATCCCGGCAGCTCCCCAGGCCACCCCTTATCGCCACCAGATAGCGACGGCCAACAAAACAGAGATACCCGGTGCTGGCTCCCCGGCGGGGATCAAAGCCCCGTCTGGAGCGTGTTCAAATAAGGCGGACAGAGACGTGCGCAGCCTTCGCCTCCTCTCCGCAGGCACCTCCAGCCGTCGCCGTGCTCCCCGGCTTGGTTATTACCGGGGTTTGTCTGCACTGGGCAAAGCAAAGGCAGAGAGGAAGAGAAGAGCTTTCCCGTCCCGTCGAAGCAGCGGGGTTTGGGGGGACTTGTTCCTGGCGAAGGTTACCTTTCGTTGTGTCTTTCATTCATAAAT
>NW_010407244.1:0-345 GCF_000710305.1 Buceros rhinoceros silvestris | reverse complement strand
TCGTCTCTCCCCTTTCTCTGCGTGCCTCCGGGTCCTGGCTGGCTCACTATCGTCCGTCCAGCTCCCTAGCTCAAGCCCAATCTCGGTATTGTACAAAGGACACGAGGAACCCGCAAATTCGTTTCCAGTTCAAACTCTCCATCCATAAACCCACACTGTGACCGCGGACATCGAGCCTGGCTCCCGACCCGCAGTCCTGGACGGTCTGAGGAGGGAAGGCTCATTCAAGAAATTGGGAGCACTCGGAGTTTTCATGTAAGTTTTTTGGGTTGTTTTTTCTTTTTATTACTATGTTTTCCCCCTTCAGTGCAAACCTCTCCGCTCCCCCCTTCCCGTCCCCTCGCC
>NW_010407243.1:0-1558 GCF_000710305.1 Buceros rhinoceros silvestris | reverse complement strand
AATTTAAATAAAATATATTTTTCTAACGTGCGTGCGGAGCGGACGTGGGCAGCGGTGCCAGGGCTGGGGGGCTCCTAGTCCCCCTGGTTTTTGCACAGAGGTGGGCGCCTGTGTTTGTAGGGAGCAGCTGCCCTGTTTTTAACTCTTTCCTTGATAAACGGCTGGAGGTTTTCTAGGAGAGCGGGTGAGCCCCGTCCCGGCAGTGGGAGTTGAGCTGAGCCCGTCCTTGCCCTGGGGCTGCCTACCTGGGTCAGGACAAATCCTCAAGGCAATCCAGCTATTAAAGGAGAATTTTTGTTGCTGTTCTGCCTTCCCGTGTGTTTGTGGGGCTGCCCAAGCACCCCCACCCACCCCAGACCAGGGGCTGGGTGTCCCCGGGGGTGTGGGAGCGGCTCCTCTCCCCCGCCTCGATCCACATGAATGTTACTCCTGACAGCGCCACCAAAGTGGCTCCTTCTTGGGAGCTGTATCACCTTTATAGTGTCCTTAAAGACAGGTTTATTCGGGTGCCTGGTGGGAGCGGGAAGATTTACTGTGGCTTTATGCCCGTTGCCTCCCTCCTTCCTCAGCTCCGGAGCGAGAACAGGCTCAGTGCAATTTATTGCTTGGCCACTTTTATCTGGAGTTGGTGAAATCCTGGTTTTTAATAGCGTTGGGTTTGCAGCCATCAAGAACCAGGAGGGGTTTGTTCCGACAGGCATCGGCTGAGGAAGGGGCAGCCTTCCCTTCCACCCCGCAGCAGCAACTAAACCCCAAAAACCGATTAATCCCGAGATAAAACGATGAAGAGATGACACCGTGTGCATGCAACATGCTCTGGGTCCTGGGCTGCGGCTTGGAAGGTGGAGGGGGAGCAGGGAGGGGGTGTTGCCCCCAGCACGGGGACCCCCAGCCCAGGGTGGGGACACCTCCACCGAAGCCCTTCGGTGCGCCAGAGGAACTCCCTGTGCACCAGCAGCATCACCTCACCTCGGGTTTTTTGGCTTTAAGGATCATTGAAGCTTAATGCCTTTATTTCACAATTGCTTTTTATTTTAAATTTACAGTGAAATGAGGTAATTTATGTCATTACCTCCCTGTGAGTGTGTGCTGCGCACACACACACACATGCTCCCCGGTTTCTGAGGGTCTGCGCCTTCGCCACGATCCCAGCTAACCTGGGAGCGGCAGTCTCCGTCCTGCCGAGGCTCCTCTCCCTGCTCACGCAGCCAGGCTGAAGATTTATGGCTTATTTAATTTATTTATTAAGTGCCAGGCTATTTTTTGTTGCCGCTTGGGACTGGCATGCAATAATCAAATTTCTATTCCCCCTGGAAAGAGAAGACAACCAGCCTCTCAGCATCATTTTCACGGGCAAAGCTCTTGACACGTAATAGCCGCCCTGTTCGGCTGCCTCCGCAGTGCCATTAGCCCGGCTCGCTGGAGAGCACCGAGTGCGCTCGCAGTGCTCGCCGCTTCCACGAGGGTTTTAAAAGCAGCAAATCTTTCCGCTCCACTCAGCCTCCGTGAGCCCCGAGCATCCCTCAGCATCCCTGGGTGGGAGCAGCCGGCTCGCACG
>NW_010407242.1:0-4145 GCF_000710305.1 Buceros rhinoceros silvestris | reverse complement strand
CCGCACCGCACCGCACTCGGCATCCCCCGCCCACCCCTCTGAGCACGGGAAGGGACCTGCAGCCACCTCCTGCTGCTGCAGACGCGTTTGCATTACTGGCAACAGGAAGTGATTCTGCAACGCAGAATGTTCTGTTTTCAAGGAAGTGTCACTATGAAACTGGCTTTCATTGCATTTGAGAACACCATCTTCATGTTGCGGAGACTCTTTCCTTTTTTTTATAGAATGTCCCTTCTTGAGGTGTTCTATGACCTCATTCTGAGCCAAAGAGAACACTCGTTCACAGCCACAGGAGAACCTTCCGTATGCATTTGTAAATCAAAGTGCTGTTCTGCTTGAAAAAGTGGCTGCAAGGTGTTCTATGACCTCATTCTGAGCCAAAGAGAACACTCGTTCACAGCCACAGGAGAACCTTCCGTATGCATTTGTAAATCAAAGTGCTGTTCTGCTTGAAAAAGTGGCTGCAAAATTTTTATCATAGGAATTTTTACATGTAGTATTTAAAAATTCTCCCATCAGTCCCAATCATTTGAGATTTAAATGATATTTTTTTCTAACTGCCATGGCTACAAAATCCCCTTGGTGGGGTCAAATGGATTTTTTTTTTAATTTTGTCATGTACAATCATTAATAGTAATTCTGTATAACAAATATGTATGTGATACCTTTAACTTCACTAGGATTACACAGCTGCTATAGTTCTGTTTTCCAAAGGGATAAGCAAGATTAAAAGTAAAAAAGGTTGGGGGTGGGGTTTTTTGTTTGTTTTTTGGGTTTTTTTGGTGAAAATCTGCGAACCAGAAGATGTATTCCTTTTTGGTCAGACGCTGTGATTTCTATATAGTCAGTTTTCTAGGATATTTTTATTTAGATATCAGGAAAAAAAAAGCTTCACAAAGGTCAGTGTCACAAGCTGTAAAAAAGACAGAGTACGATCATGGCAACGGGATACACATACATCACCTGGTAATACAGGAGATTTATATTCTCCAGTCCTTGCCAGATGAATGGCCAGGACGTTGCTGTGAGGAATCAGCATTGTAATTAATGCTGTAGGAGTGGCCTTAAATTCCAGTTAAGTTTCTCTAAACGGGTTTCTTTCCCCCGTCTGTATTACTGAAATCAGTGCCTTCTGAATATCTTGTTAGGAGGCTGTGCCATGAAACGGGTAATTCGAAATTCTGGCATCACGGAAGTCAGCGAGTCTTGCAGAAGCAAGAATTTTGCTATCATCAGTAGCAACATCTAGCCAACAAATAAATGGGCTGAAGCCCCAGGAAAAGGGCCAGAACTCTACAAGTGAGTGGCACAGCACAGCTCGTGGTTAAAGAACTGGACAGTCTTTGGCCCTAAACCAAAATGCCCTTGTCCAGTTTGCCTGTGCAGAGTTGTCCCAGTATCACCAGTTCTTCCAGCTCCTCCTCCTTTACCACAGAGGTCACATACTAGATGCAATCTGTGGTACATGGAGTTTTTTTCAATATTAATGTTAAATCATCATAGGACGTAGTTTGGCAGCATTGTCTTGTCACATGCTGTGACATGGGTTGGGGAACCGCAGCCAGTCACTGACAGCAGGACCGCCAGTGCTCCTGACCATGTCCCACCGTACGAGATGCTCGGCGTGGAGAGGTGGCTGTCGAGAGAGCTCCCGTTTCTCTCCAGGGCCCTAATCAAACAACTGTACATGCTTTATAAAATGCTAAATCACTCCTAGATCCCAGCTACAGCAGGATTAGATTTTGCCAGCATGGCTTTGTGGTTCAGCTGGTCTGGAGACTATTTCAGTAGCCGATACTGATCGGGTTTCAGTTCCTTCCATCTTTTGTGCCCCCATGCCGCACCCTTCTGCAGGTAGTATATTCCCTTGGTATCAAACCATGAAACAATAAATGTAAGAGTCTGGAAGGCAGCCTTCTCATTCCTTTAGACATAGTACGAAAAATTCCATGATGACAAACTGTGAAGGGGAAGTCACAAAATGGAAAGTTAAAAAAGATGAAACGATAGAAAAATGAACAAAGGCCTAAAGAAAAGAGTTAGATCCATCTTGTTTAAGTTTAAACAGCTTTTTATTATTTCTGGTTAAAGCAGGATCAGACCCACAAAATTGCTAAGATTTTCTTATCTTGTATATTCAACATACAAATATTGTTGATAAATGAAATAAGATGTTGCAGCACTGGCAAAACTCCGTCTAAACAGATATGGATCCACCTGACCTTTGTGGTTTTTAAGCTTTCTCCCATTTCAGCGGGCTCATCTTTTCTTCCTTAGCTTTCTGCAAACACAGGTTCATTGTGTCTTTCCCCCCTTGTTGTGGTTTAACTTGGCAGGCAGCCAGGCTCACAGCCATTCGCTCACCCCCCCGCGGTGGGACGGGGGAGACAATTGGGAAAAAAGGGAAAACTCATGGGTCGAGATAAAGGCAGTTTAATAGGGCAGAAAAGGAAAGGAAAATAATAATAATGATAAAGCTATACAAAACAAGTGATGCACCAGGCAGTTGCTCAGCCAGTCCCCGAGCAGCAGGCTGCCAGCCCAGCCAACTCCCCCGCTCTATCGTTCAGCGTGACACCCCGTGGAACGGAACATCCCTTTGGTCAGCTGGGGCCGGCTGTCCCGGCTGCGCCCCCTCCCAGCTTCTGCTGCACCCCCAGCCCACTCACTGGCGGGGCAGTAGGAGAGGCCTTGGCTTAGCGTAAGCACCGCTCAGCGACAACTCAAACATCAGTGTTATCAACGTTAACGGAACATCCCTTTGGTCAGCTGGGGCCGGCGGGCCCGGCTGCGCCCCCGCCCAGCTTCTGCTGCACCCCCAGCCCACTCACTGGCGGGGCAGTAGGAGAGGCCTTGGCTTAGCGTAAGCACCGCTCAGCGACAACTCAAACATCAGTGTTATCAACGTTATTCTCATCCTAAATCCAGCCTCAGCACCATACCAGCTACTAGGAAGAAAATTTAACTCCATCCCAGCCAAAATCAGGACGCCACTTCCACAGAAACTCTGCTATGTGTTGCTGCCAAGTAGCAGTTTTAACTCTTTGTGTCACTGAGGAGTCGTAAATGTTTTAGTTTAGTCAGGGACTGGAACTGAGGACCTGTTGGATTGAAATGGAATTGTTGGCTGAGGGTCTGTAGTCCATCCTCCTGCTCAAAGCTGGATTAGAGCAGCTATGGCTAAGCCTTGAAGATATCCCAGTGTGAAGAGTAGCTCTAGACAACCCATGTCCGTGCTGTCAGCCGCCCCTTGTGACAGGATTTTTCCTACCGTCTGGTGTGAACTTCCCAAGCTGCAGTGTGTTGCCATTGCCCTGTTAGTCTTGCAATGGTAAGAGCTCAGTTCTGTTCCTTTGTAACAGCCCTTCAGGCAGCTGTGGGATGGTACTAGGTTGCACCCTAGTCTGCTCCTCAGCCGACTAAAATGAGCCCAACTCTCCCATTTTCTCCTGTAGGTCATGTGCATTGGGGCCCTCATCACGTCCGTTTTCCTCTGCTGGATCTGCAGCTGAGGAAGCCCAAAGCATCACATTCTGTTGACAATATCCTAGATCCAGCCCCATCAGCACTGAGCAGAGACTCACTTCCCTTGCTCTGCTGGTCATCCTCCTTGTAGCAAGAGCACGCCGTTGCCTCATGCCCGGCCCGGTATCCCCCAGCTCCTTTGAAGTGGGGCTGCTGTTCAGCCCATCACTGATGCTCAGCCCATGGTCCCAAGAGCAGAACTTTGCACGCAGTGAACCTTGGGGGTCTCTGTTGGCCCCTACACAAGTTTCTCAGGGGCTGTTTAGCTCACTGGGATCACAGATAGCCTAAAGCTCTGGCTTCAGGGGAGAGCGCGCTCCCGAAGTCTTGAAAGACACGAGGAGTTACCGTACGCCCTTCGAGATAAACCAGAATATCAATACCAGTAAATACTCATGACCAACCGAGTGATGACAGAAGAGCAGAAAAACGTTTCCTCCTGCGTTCTGCATCCTTGAGAGACATGAGGTGTACCAGCTGTACCTCGGCCCGCTCCATGTGTTGGTGCTGAATGCGGGGAGTGAGGTGACACAGCAGCGGGCTGCCCTGCTGCGGGAGGAACCGCGCCGTGCGGTGCGCTCTCTGCCGCTCAGCCCTACCCACGGCTCGGGCAGCCTCAT
>NW_010407241.1:0-1184 GCF_000710305.1 Buceros rhinoceros silvestris | reverse complement strand
AAGATAAATCAGTAAGAATAATGAAGTATATGCAAATATATAGAAACCCAGTGTTGAACTACCCCAGAGTCCTGACTGGACTCAGCAGCAGATGGGAACCAGATGAAGGAGCTGGATTCCAGAACTGGATTCTGGAATGCACGGATTGGTATCAAAGGCCAAACGGACAGAGTCCTCGTCAGATGTTGGCCATTGAAGAGGAGACTTGACCCATGTGATCACTCAGCTTTACGCCAAATATGATGTCCATGGGATGGAACACCGTGTGGGTCACCTGTCCTGCCCACTCCTCCCTTACTGCACCCCCACCGTGGCACACAGGATTGAGCAGTGACCTTGGTCTGCACGGGGACAAGTGTAAGCCAGAGCCTTTCTGCACACCAGTCCCTGGTAGTAGCTGTGAACATCAAGTGTTATCATAACCTCTAGAAGTGATTACTTCTAGTTAACTTCAGAAGGTGCAGTCACTTAGAAGAGACTGAGCTGGAAAGTAACGTCACTGAATGGAGAGTTGGTTCTGTTCTAGCTCGGAGACGGACATACACATAAAACAGAAGCTCAGCGAGCACATCATATTTTATCCAACTGCCTGTAGGCTGAACAACCACATCTGAAGAACCCAGCTAATAACCCTTTTTAATTTGATAATTTTTATTTTATTTATCAGACTGTGCATAATTTGATCATAAAGAGGCTCAAGTCTTAGTCCGTGGTCTTCTGTAGTCAACCAGAAAGTACTTACTAGAGAGAAGTAGTGAGGAAGTCTTCATTTGCCCTAATCCTTTTGTTAAACATGACGTTTTGATGTGTCCGCCTTGGTACTGGCTTATCGCATCTTCTCTGTTGCCTCATAAAAACCCACTTTGGCAGTTTTGGGGGTTTTTGGTTTTTTTTCTCCTGTAATCTTGCACCAAAGTACAACTTGAAAGCAAAATTACTGGCCAAACATTTCAACTGCGAATTTCTTTCCTTCAGTGCAGCCTTCAGCATCAGTTTTACCAGGATATACACTTTTTTCTTTTTATATGTGTTGTATTCTATCTACCTATTCCCTTCCTTCCTGCTTCCTAATTAAGCTGCTATTTGCTGGACAGTCAGTTTATAGTTTAGGGTAGATACGATTTTAACCCTAGAGCAGGTGTCATCTTATGGGCCAGTGGAATTTGGTGTTGCTAGTGTTTGTT
>NW_010407240.1:9072-10780 GCF_000710305.1 Buceros rhinoceros silvestris | reverse complement strand
GGTCCGCGGGCAGAGCAGGAGACGTTCCTGGATAAAAACACGGAGCGCGTTAAATACGCAGCATGTCCTTGGCCGTGGAGGTCACCCTGGAGCTGAAATTAAAAATATTAATTGCATCAACTTATAAAACCGATCTGATACGTTATCTTGGCTGCTGAATTTTAACAGGCGTTGCCACGGGCGCGTCATTATTAACACCTTTGCTGAATTTTAACAGGCGTTGCAACGGGCGCGTCATTATTAACCCCTCACCCCCTCGCAGGTTCCAGGGGGGCAAGAAGGAGGAGCTGATCGGCATCGCCTACAACCGGCTGATCCGCATGGACGCGAGCACGGGCGACGCCGTCAAAACCTGGCGCTTCAGCAACATGAAGCAGTGGAACGTCAACTGGGAGATTAAAATGGTGAGGGGGTGGCCGGCACCTGGGCCGCTTCCCCGGCGCGCGTGAGGCCAGGCGGGCGCTGCTCTCGGGTTTACTTTACGGTGACTTAAGTCCGTTTACAGTCAGGTTTTCCCGTCCTGTTGTGTTAAGGGAATAGAGTTTCTCCTCCCTCCCCTTCCACCTTCCTTGGAGAGCTTGTCCCAGCTGCCGGTGGGGTTGAGTTTCACCTTTAAAGAGAAATAAAAAATCCCTGAATCAATCTTCAACGCAGCCAGTGGCACACTCAGCGCGTTAACGATTCTCTCTGCGCTCTGAACACCCTCTCAAAGGCAGTGAAATAGCATCAACCGTCAGAGCCGCTGCTCAGGCTGGGCCCTGACCGGGAACACAGATGTGGTGGACCTTAACCCAGAGCAGAATTCCCTTTATTCGCAGGACAGCTCACCCTGGAAGTGCTGAAAAGCAACAGCAGACCCTTCAGCAGGCTCCGAGATGGGTTTTCCCCAGCTGCTACCTTCAGATGCACAAACGTTTTGTGCTCCTTTTTGGGGAAATCCCTAATTAAAACTGCCAGGGGTGTGTGAGGGCCATTCTCTTGCCCTTCTGCTGCGGTTTGTGCCTCGTTAAGAGTTGCTGGAGG
This sequence comes from Buceros rhinoceros silvestris, assembly GCF_000710305.1. Classification (NCBI taxonomy): domain Eukaryota; kingdom Metazoa; phylum Chordata; class Aves; order Bucerotiformes; family Bucerotidae; genus Buceros; species Buceros rhinoceros. The sequence goes on along the minus strand of NW_010407240.1, from coordinate 9,757 downwards.
AATTACTCAGCTTCCCCTCTGCCTCAGAGGCTTTGTTTTGACCCAGTTACAAGCCCCAATATCCCAGTTATTTGGCTGAGATACACTGCTGGGAATCCCCCTCCCTCCCACAGAGCTGTTGGTGATGGGGGGACCAAAAATTAAACAGACAGTCTATTCAGTCACTCCAGAACGAGCTCCCCCAAGCCCTGTAAAGCTTTCCCGCAGCCAAACCTCAACTTAGAAAACCAGGACACACTCGCAGGGAAAACCGGGAAGAAATCCCAGCGCTTGAGAGGTCGGTGCCTGGTCTCTGTTTTGCTGGAAGCGAAGATGTGGCCACGTGCTCAGTGCCGGGAGGTGCAGGCACACTGGGGCATTATCTGCGTCGAGGGAGAATAAAAGGTGTCATGATAATTTAAGTAAATAGATAAAAATCTCTGTATCTAAACATTTGAACATTCATCATGTGTCATAGAGTCACAGAACATCATCGATGCCACTGACTTGTTTGGGTTGGAAAAGCCCCTTCAGCTCCTCGAGTCCCCCCGTTCCCCAGCACTGCCAGGTCCCCCCTGCCCCCTGTCCCGCAGCAGCACCTCCACACGGCTGGGAAACCCCTCCAGGGATGGGGACTCCACCACTGCCCTGGGCAGCCTGGGACACCCTGCACAACCCCAACGGGACAGAAACGGCTCCTCAGGGA
>NW_010407240.1:7408-8986 GCF_000710305.1 Buceros rhinoceros silvestris | reverse complement strand
CCTATCACTTGTTCCTGGGGAGCAGAGACCGACCCCCCCTCGCTGCACCCTCCTGTCGGGGAGTTGTCAGAGCCAGAAGGTCTCCCCGGAGCCTCCTTTGCTCCAGGCTCAGCCCCCCCAGGTCCCTCAGCCGCTCCTCAGCGCATTGTGCTCCAGACCCTGCCCCAGCTCCGCTGCCCTGCTCTGGACACGCTCCAGCCTCTCAATGTCCTTCTTGTTAACATCTCAAGTTTGAAGGGACCCCTAAGGATGGAGCATCGAGTCCAAATGATCGCTTACATGGCTGGATTTTGCTGAGGCAACTAAAAAAATGCATCTGGGTTGACAAAATAAGGCAGAAGGGAAGATGCTGTGTCGGTGTGGCTGCCCAGGGGAGCTGTAACGCCTGTGGTTTTCCCCTCTAGGTGACGGTGGAGTTCGCAGACGACGTCCGGGTCTCCTTCATTTGCACGGAGGTGGATTGCAAAGTGGTTCACGAGTTCATCGGTGGCTACATCTTCTTGTCGACGCGAGCGAAAGATCAGAACGAGAGTTTAGACGAAGAGATGTTCTACAAACTGACCAGTGGCTGGGTGTGAGGGCGGCGTCCCGGACACCCGCAGCAACCCCCGTGGCCGTCGTATTTAACGTTGAAAAGCTGTTCTTTGAGATATCGCTGCTTAATAAAGTAAGCTTGAAATGTATCTTTTTTTTTTTTTCGGTATCATGGCGATTGTTGCATTACCAGAGCAGTTAATCCGTGTGCACTAACGAGCACTTCTGTTAACTCGCTGTAACCAGACGGTGCCTGGGCCGGGCGCTCGTGCCGCCGCCCTTCGGACACGGCGTCCGACGGGCGCATCGGGAGAAGGTTCGACCGACCTAAAGCAGCCCGTTTTCCTCCGAGAACTCTAAGCCATCGCGCAAAGCCATGCAGGGCTGACCCTATATGAAGTCTATTTATCGTGTTTAATGCATGAGTGGTTTTCTCTCCTCTTTGCCTGTGTGTTTTTTTACGCTGTACATTTGAAGTCGCAGAGTCGCCGTCTCGCCTTTCACACTACACGCACCGGGGCCTGACGTGACTTCGAAGAGAGTCGCGTGCAGCCTCGAAGCTGAGCTCAGTCTGTTACAGCTCGGTTTTATTTGTTAACTCGCCTTTTGATAATCATTTCTATTATAATTGTCTCTTTTTTTTTAATTTTATTTTAATTTTACACCGTATTGTATTATGACACGTTTAGTATTCACCAGCATAGTCACTGTTCCGCCTGCGATACGCGAACTTTTTCATTATGATATGAAGTAAAGGTCTATGAAGTAACAGGTTTTGTGTAACTAATGTAAAAAAACCACAAATTTTATAAAATTGTACAGTTTTTTTTTAACTAGTCTCACAAGCCAGCTAGAATATCGCATAGCTCGGGTGTATCAGCATTAACCATAGCGTGCCTGGAGGGAGGATGGGGAATAACCAAGAAACACACAAAAAAAAACCCCCAAACCCCTCAATTTCAGTCCAGTGAATTTTTATCTAAGTTAAATGGGATTTCAGTGCCTCGATAACCGATGCCTGGGGCCAGGCCCTCCCCGTTCGTT
>NW_010407240.1:6484-7261 GCF_000710305.1 Buceros rhinoceros silvestris | reverse complement strand
TCCCCGCGCGCCCTGTACGGCCGGGGCGGGGAGGGATGTCCTGCCCCGCCTAACGCCGAGGAGTGACCGCTGTTGCCTTCCTGTCATCTGTGTGTTCAAGACCATGTACAAATGCATTTTATTTTAAATAAAAGTCAAATCTTTTATTTAAGACTCAGCTGCCGCTCCTGGTTTTTGTGGTTCAGCTGCGCTGCGGCAGAGCCAGAAGCAAAACCCCTATGACAGGGACACCCCGCGCCAGCCCCGCGTCCCCTCCGCTGCCTTATCCCGAGCTCGTCGAAACAAAATGTGCTCCAGCCCCTGCCCCAGCTCCGCTGCCCTGCTCTGGCCACGCTCCAGCCCCTCAGTGACCTTCTGGCAGTGAGGGGACAAAACTGACCCCAGGATTCACCTCGCTCCAGGCTCAGCCCCCCCAGGTCCCTCAGCCGCTCCTCAGCGCATTGTGCTCCAGCCCCTGCCCCAGCTCCGCTGCCCTGCTCTGGCCACGCTCCAGCCCCTCAGTGACCTTCTGGCAGTGAGGGGACAAAACTGACCCCAGGATTCACCTCCCCGGTGCCCCCAGTGCAGGGGAACGACCCCTGCCCTGGTGCTGCTGCCCACACCAGTGCTGGTACCAGCCCGGGCTCGGTTACGTTGGCGAGAAGGAAAATTGATCTGTTTGCAAATCAGGCTTAAAACGCTGAATTTCAGCCTTTCAGTTGGCAGCAAAATGGGGTTGGTCACCAGCGAGACCCCTCGACCTGCTGCCCGTGGAGCGGGGACTCGGCGAGCAGCAGC
>NW_010407240.1:5613-6183 GCF_000710305.1 Buceros rhinoceros silvestris | reverse complement strand
CCCGTGCCCCCTGAGAGCACGGGGCCAGGGTTGCCCCGATGGTGCTGGGCGATTCCTCCCGCTCCGTGGTTCTGATCTAACGGGACCGCAGCCGAGGCCGAGGTGTGCTCGGGACGTGCCGGGGATGCTCCCAGCCCTGCCCCATGCCCGTGGGCTTGTTCTTTTGGGTGCTGGCAGCTCCCGGCCGCCCGGCAAGCCCAGGCAGCCCCGGGAGACACGTGAACCTGCACACTCCTGGCAGCCGGCACCGTGAGGGGCTGGCAAGGGACCCACCCACCCGCTCAGCTCATCCTGCTGCTCGCCGCACCCTAAATCCCCCCGGGAGAGGTGCCAGGACGCTGCTTGGCTACATCTGCTCCAGCTCCAGCTCCAGCTTCTCCCATTATCTCCTCTTGCTCCGTAAGAGCAGGGGGCAGGGGTGGCCCGATGGTGCTGGGCGATTCCTCCCGCTCCGTGGTTCTGATCTAACGGGACCGCAGCCGAGGCCGAGGTGTGCTCGGGACGTGCCGGGGATGCTCCCAGCCCTGCCCCATGCCCGTGGGCTTGTTCTTTTGGGTGCTGGCAGCCCCC
>NW_010407240.1:5080-5367 GCF_000710305.1 Buceros rhinoceros silvestris | reverse complement strand
CTGAGGCATGGCAATAAAACCCTGCCTGGCCTGGAATAGCACTGAGCCGGGCGTTGACGGGGACGGCTCCCCGAGAAGTGTTTACCTCCTGCTTTACAGCCCGGGGTTACGTGGGATGGGGAGGTGTAGTGCGGAGAGGAGAGGTGGGGGGAGAAGATGCGTCCCATCCATCGGTCCATCCGTCCCTGTCGCCTCCGCAGGGCTCTGCCAGGCTGACTGGGTTTGCAGCTGGGGAGGTGATAAGGCAGGAAACGCTGAGCAGAAAAGCAGAGGCGGTCGGGGAAGGG
>NW_010407240.1:3679-4292 GCF_000710305.1 Buceros rhinoceros silvestris | reverse complement strand
GCCCCAGGGGAAAAAATTTTTCTTCAACTATTTTGATGAGCACATGACGGGGAGGGAGGTTCCGAGAGCTGCCTCAACCCCACCTTAACCAAAACAAGGAGCCGAGGTGCCTGAAGATGGGATTCCTCCAGCCCTACCACAGCGGGCAGGGCTGGGGGGGGTGTGGATGCTCCTCCCTCGCTGACCCTGCTCTAGGACCTTATGGGGGAGGAGAGGAAAAAATAAATCACTGCAGCGATCGGCCCTGATGGAAACCGGCTGCCGGGGTGGCACCCCACGTCGCTGGGGGCCGGCGGGGGGCTGCCTGGATGAGCAAGGTGTGGGCTGGGGTATGGGCTGGGCTCCGGGCGGCTGCAGAAGCCCCCGATAGTTTAATTTGGCACAGACAGGGAAGTCACGCAGCGGTTTCAGAGCGGGAGCAGCAGAGTTTTGTACGGGGCAGAGATTCGCAGCCCCGCGGAGGTTGTAAGAACAAAGCGAGAAGAAATATCGCCAAACCTGGGCAGCAAGAGGGGGGCGGGAGCTGCCTGGCCTGGGGACAGGGACACGTCCCACTGGTGTGAGGCAATTGAGCGGGTACATTCGGGGAAGCCCTTGGGCTTGGGGGGCAATA
>NW_010407240.1:2172-3535 GCF_000710305.1 Buceros rhinoceros silvestris | reverse complement strand
CCGCTCCAAAAGACCCCCCTGTTCCTCCCGCCATGGGACGGCCACCCTGGGCCGGGGCTTAAGGAAGCTCCTCAAATTAATCTGTGGTAAAACCAAGCTGGAGGAGTCATCCCAGCGCCTCAAGAAGCACGTCGGGGACTTTCCAGCCTTCGGGCTGCAAAGGGGCTCCTGGGGGCTGGCTGGGTGCAAAGGCATCTCCCAGATTCCCAGTGCTCGCTCCGTGGAGCTACACAAGCACCTTCCCCTGCCTCGTCCGGCCCCTCCAAACTTCTTGCCAAGTCGAGCATCAGGGACCAGCGAGTCTGGCAGGGCTGGACCCAGCAGCGTCGCTCACCCCGACCTGCCCCACCGACGGGCAGAGAGTGGCCCTGGGCACCCAGGACCACCGGGGACTGACCCGGCGCTGACCAGGGATGCGGGAAACCCAGACCAGGCATCACCAGAGACGAAACCACGTGCGGATGCGAGCTGCCTGCTTCGGTCCGGCTGCCGAGAAAGCCTCGCTGCCCGGGCGTATTAACCCCCGTCTCCGAGGCAGCAGGAGGGTGAAGAGCCAAAGCCCTCAGCGGTGGCACCGACTCGGCCGGCAGGAACGGTTTCATCAGCCTAATTAAATTTGGGCTGATGAGTGACCGCGCTCGCACGGCTCAAAACCTTTCTGGCGGCCAGCGGGGCTTTTATTTGTTTGCTTCAAGTACCGTGAAAGCGCTGGGCGCTTTTATTTGCGGCACCAGGGCACTAAAGAGATAAAAGATCTATAAATACCTGCTGGATGTTATAGGTTTTTCAGAACAAACCCACCCAAAGCGCGTCTTTTCCCGTAACCACCGGCGCAGCCCGGCCCCGCTCCCCTTCCCATTGGCATCGCAGCCTTCCCTTTGAAAGCCCCAGCAGCCCTCCAGCTGGTCGACAGATTCCAGCCTTGAGCCTCCCCCCTCCCCGCCTCAGCAACTGCTCCTTGGGTTTCTCCTAAGCTGCCCCGTCTGGTTTTCATAACTGCAGAACGCGAACGGGGGGCTTTTCCCAGGGGGTTACCGAAGCTGTGCCCGGGGCCGCCATTGGCATCGCAGCCTTCCCTTTGAAAGCCCCAGCAGCCCTCCAGCTGGTCGACAGATTCCAGCCTTGAGCCTCCCCCCTCCCCGCCTCAGCAACTGCTCCTTGGGTTTCTCCTAAGCTGCCCCGTCTGGTTTTCATAACTGCAGAACGCGAACGGGGGGCTTTTCCCAGGGGGTTACCGAAGCTGTGCCCGGGGCCGCCATGCCGCGGGGAGGCGAACCTGGACCTACCCCACACGGGGGGATGAACCCCCTCCACTGCCCCGGGATGATGGGCTGGGGAGGGAAGGGGCTGCGAAACAGCCGGC
>NW_010407240.1:1203-2078 GCF_000710305.1 Buceros rhinoceros silvestris | reverse complement strand
CGAACCAGCCGGTTAAGAAGAATTATAATTCAAAGCCGCCCTGAGAAAGCTGTTTGACATGGGTTTGATCGGCTTTTTATCTGCTCTGTGCTCCAGGCTGCAGCGTCTGCACTTTGGGGGGGTCTTTTTTTAGCTCTACGCAGGGGTATCAAAATACTTTCCTAGAGCCCAAGTGTCTCGGAAAAGCCGACCCCATATTTCAGAGTGACTCAGCTCTGCAAGAACCCGTCAGACAGGGAAACCGTTGGGAAGTTTTCCCTTTGATCCGTGGTTGGGATGAAGCGCTGTCGAAGCCGCCGCTCCCCAGCTGGTGGGAAGGCTCCGGCTGGAGGAGTCCCACTCCCCCCGCTCTGCGAAAGCAGCAGTTTGAGCAAATAGAGCATTTGCTCGGGGTGTGGGGATTAGGGGTTGGGTTTTTTTTTTTGGCTGTTGGTCAGCAGCTGGTCAGCCCTCAGGAGCAAGCTGGGCTTGGATTTCCTGCCTGGGGAAGGGGGCGTGAAAGAAACGGGAGAGGATCTGGGTTAGAAATTTGAGTCACGCCAGTGATCCCGGCTGGGAATTCTTTCCATTCATCCCTTGCCTGGAGACGCATCCCGGGGGGAGGCACTGGATCGCCTTGGGGGCAGGCAGATGGGGCCACGGGAGAGTTGAGGTGACGTGTGGAGAAAGTGAAGCTCCTCGGTCCCAGCCTGGCTGGGGAGAGGCGCTGGGCTGCCCCCCAAACCAGGGCAAGGGCAGCTCTGCAATCACAGAACCTCGGACTGGTTTGGGCTGAAGGGACCTTCCGAGCTCACCCAGCGCAACCCCCTGCAGGGAGCAGGGACATCTGCCCCCAGAGCAGGGGGCTCAGAGCCCCAAGGGCCAACCTGACCTGC
>NW_010407240.1:367-916 GCF_000710305.1 Buceros rhinoceros silvestris | reverse complement strand
CGGACAGGCTGCACTCAGGTCTCCCCGCAGCCTCCTCTGCTCCAGGCTGAACCCCCCCAGCTCTCTCCCCTCTCCTCCCAGCAGAGGGTTCCTCCTGGGACACTTGGGAAAAATCGGGTTCCCGGTTTCCCTAATGGTTTTCAGCAGATTGAAAGAGCAGCTGTTGCTATCGGTGACATGAGGAAGGAGTTTTGGGTGTTCTGCCCTTGCCCCGATGAGGGGTTGAGGGTGAGGGGGGCTCTGGGGAGTGATAAACCTGGAAAGCAGCAGCCCAGGAAGTCCTGCAAAGGCTCTAGGTGTAACACTGGGCACTTGGGGCATGTCCAGGCTGGGGCGAAGCAGGATAAGGGAGGATGCTCCAACAGGGCTGAGACCAAATGTAACCCGAGCAGGAGATGTGCTCACCCAGAGCTGGGGTCCTGGCCTGGCCATCAGACCCGCCCGGCTGCCCCTGTGATGACAAACACCCTGAGATGTCCCCCCAGAGCAAACACATGGTAAAAACACGGTGTGAGAACACCAGTAAAAACTGAGAACAACAGGGAAATG
>NW_010407240.1:0-226 GCF_000710305.1 Buceros rhinoceros silvestris | reverse complement strand
AGAACAACAGGGAAATGATGGAGACAGCTGCTAAGTCTTCAAAGGCAGCGAAGTCCCGGATCCTGGAGGAGAACCTGGTGGGGGGATGCCCAGGGCCAGCACTAGGGGAGCGCTTCTGGCATTGTCCTTGTAGGCAGAGCTGCAAAAAAAAGAAAAAGAAAACCACTGAAAGACCTGAGAGATGAGTGTAACAACCCTTCCAGCCCTGCAGCAGCATGTGGCCGAG
>NW_010407239.1:547-854 GCF_000710305.1 Buceros rhinoceros silvestris | reverse complement strand
CCCCCCCCCATACCCCCAACCCCCGATTTTCAGCAAACTGGGGCCAACTCATAACTTCAAGGCATCTTAGCCCAGGAAAAGACTTTCCAAATATATCTTTCTGACCCCACAGTTTACATACCCCCAGCGTGGGAATGTTAGAGATAAAGAGGAAAGCAGCCCGAAGCCTGGCCTCAGATTTGGTCAGCTGAACCTAATGCAGACATCAAAGCCCGAAGAAAGCATCTGCTGGCCTGAAACTTTGCTGGAAAGTTTCCAGCCAAGCATAGCTTGAAATGAGCCTTCAGGAACACTAGAGACCAAACGG
>NW_010407239.1:0-281 GCF_000710305.1 Buceros rhinoceros silvestris | reverse complement strand
TGGTCTTGCTCCCTGGCCTGGTCCTAGCTGGTGCCAGCCGCTGCTCTTGTTGGCTGGTGCGCTGGCATGGCGCGGAGGGCAGCGTGCACCGAGGACTGTTCCCAAATGAGCAGTGGGGGCCAGGCTGCACCAGCTTCAGCACTGTCCTCCTCACACAGTCCTCCATCAGTTCCACACTTTTTCCATACTCCTATTTTCATAGCAATAAAATATCATCCTTCTCAACTGCAACACTATTTCAGATGCTTTGTTCAGATGCTTTGAACTGAGCGGGGGGGGGT
>NW_010407238.1:1849-2064 GCF_000710305.1 Buceros rhinoceros silvestris | reverse complement strand
CCCTAGGGCTTTTCATTACCTTTTGCAACCCAACAAAAGACGCTGCACCCAGCGGGGGAGCGTTTTCCTCCTTCCCAGTGAGCGAGGACGACTTTGAGGAATCGAGCAATAAAACAGCAGCGTCTCGTGGGAGCAAGTTCACAGAAAAAGGAAGGAAAAAAATAGTTCAAGGGGATCCTGATCTTCACCAACACAATTTAGGACGTTTGCCCGAG
>NW_010407238.1:965-1379 GCF_000710305.1 Buceros rhinoceros silvestris | reverse complement strand
CCAGCCCGCCCCCGGTGGCTGGGGGCTGTTCCGCTCTCTCCATTTCCACGCCTGAGGACGAGGAAAATGGAGGGAAGGGTCCGAAGAGCCGGACTGTCGGTTGTTCCACCTCTCCGCGGCAGCTCGATGGAGCCTCGGCGGCCCCGCTCCGAGGAGCGGCGGGCAGAGCACGCTACCAGCCCCAGCAGATGAAGTGAACGGTGACTCTCTCATGCGCACACGTCCCGGGCAGGGCGGGCAAACACAGCTTCCTTTCAAAATAAGGATGACTCATCCGCAGCGGGTTCTCTTCGTTTATTTTTTTTTTCCACGAGGCCACAAGGCAGAGCTTTTTCCAGAAGCACCAGCCTTTTGCTTCTGTGAAAGAGCAAGCGGTGGGAAGGGGGAAGCCCTGGGACCGGCTCCGGCCCATCC
>NW_010407238.1:583-787 GCF_000710305.1 Buceros rhinoceros silvestris | reverse complement strand
TCGTGGGTTTCTGCGGCCCGCGTACAACACGCTCACACAACCGGAGCGCTGTGCCCTGCGCTCCTCGGCAGGCCAGATCCCGCTGCCCGGGCAGCTCCTCCGAACCTGCGTGTTTATACTTACAAAGCAAGTGTCTGCTGCGGAGAGGAGTTACACAAACAATCCTCTATTTCCCTGGGAGAGACAGAAAACAGGAAGAAAATA
>NW_010407238.1:0-263 GCF_000710305.1 Buceros rhinoceros silvestris | reverse complement strand
AAAGCCGTGGGCAAACCGCAGCGGGGCCGGCGCTGAAGGAGGTCACTCGGGGACTGCAGAAAGGTAATGAATTAAAAAAGGAAGGACAAAAAACCAAAACACAACAAAAACTCTGTAAGAGAATGTTTACGGACAGGCAGGCGAGTGCCCGGCCTCGCTGCGTGATTGCCCGCGCTGAGCCGGCGGAGAAACACCAGCCCCGTTCCCAGGATGCAGCGAAGCGCTCTGCATCGACACACACCGCCGGACAGACTGAGGTGACA
>NW_010407237.1:0-765 GCF_000710305.1 Buceros rhinoceros silvestris | reverse complement strand
GGGTTGCAGGCAGCGTGGCGGAGAGGAGGTGCCAGGAGCACGGCCAGCTGCTGGAATGCTGCTGCCAGGATGAGGGGCTGTACATCTGTGTGCTGTGCTCTGCTCTGTTGTCGGATACCACAAGGGCCACAGCATCGTCACCCTGAAGGAGGCACATGGCAAACAGCTGGTAAGGGGCTCCCCTTCCCCGCAGCTCCAAACTCCTGACCTGGAGGAAGGGGGAAGCTGCAGGAGAGGGGCTGCAAGGCTTTCCCTGAGCAATAGGGACAGTGGGGTGAGGGCAGGCAGCAGCTCGGGGGATTACAAGTGCACCCCAGTGGGGACTGGTGCGTTATGCTCAAAATTGCCTTTCTTTTCCTCCTTTGTGCTGCGAAAGCAGCCTGGCAGGTTAAGCAGAGGGAGAAGAGCCGAGAAAGGTGCTTGGGGCTGACTGGGTCAAGGGTGGGACTGACTGGGACAAGGGTGGGTGAATGCTGCAGTTGCTTGTTGCTGTGGCTATGTGTGCAGGAGAGCGAGCAAGAGGCAGGTACAGGATTCTGCTGTCCCGTGCCACTGAGGGGCATGCCCGTGCTGCGCAGCCCCAGGCAACTGCAACCTGCCATCCCCAAGCGCATTCCTGGCTCGCATTAAGAAATATTCCTGCAGGCATTAAGAAGTCTCTTCCTCTGGAGAGTCTCAGACACCTCACCACTGCTGATCTCTGGGTTGGGAAACAGGTTTTCCCACTCAAGTCGCTTCCCTCTGGCTTCCTCCTCCCTGTGCCCT
>NW_010407236.1:14954-15788 GCF_000710305.1 Buceros rhinoceros silvestris | reverse complement strand
CCTTCATCCCCAGCCTGGGCTGATAGCGGGGTCTGCCTCGACCCAGGTGCAGGACCTTGCCCTTGGCCTTGTTGAACCTCATGAGGTTCACATCCTCATGGAATCTCATCTCAAATTGCTTCCCTCCACAAGGCTTTCCTCTTTTATGGTATGAAATTCTTCTGTACGACAAGGCTGGGGGTAGGAGAGCCTCAGGTGGTCCCCACATTCAAGGCCTTTTTAAGATGAAATGGAAATGAGAGAACAAGATGCTTTTTGCAGCATCAGCCACCTTCTGCACCATCAGCAACTGAGAAAAGCGAATCGTCCCTGGATTTCTTCTGCTCCAACCAAGGGAAAACATCACCCCCAGCCTCAGATCCGGTAACTTTTGGAGCTGGGTTACACAAGCAAGACAAGGGACAGATTTCAAGGTGAGACAACTCCCTATGACCCAAGGTTGGCTCCTTCAAAGGGAACCTCCCGTGTCTTCTGCCTAACATGAGCTCCTCAGCTGGAATGGGAAAGAAAAAACACCCAGTAAACCTCGGCCATTTTGCAGAGAGAAGGGAGAATAAACAACTTACCATGACCCTCTCTGAGCTAGTTAAACTCATCTGAAAGCCTCCGTGGACAGATAAGTATATCCAGAGATTTTCTGAATCTTTAACTACCTTCAGTGCTAAAAAAAAACCCTAAAAAACCCCACTCAACACCCACCAACAAACAAAATTTCCAAAACCTGCCTCTGGATCCTGGACCCCCACACACACTCCTCCACCGCATTCAAATGTTCACGTTATACAATAAGCAGCAGATGGGCTTTTACATCACGGTCACCCCGGGAGCAGCAGT
>NW_010407236.1:6842-14806 GCF_000710305.1 Buceros rhinoceros silvestris | reverse complement strand
CCCCCGGGGAACGCCATTCGTTCACTGTAAAAAGGCACCAGCCACAGCGCTGTCGTCAACGAGATCTTCTAAATATTCTAGTGGAAAAGAACGAGAATTGGGGAAGTTGGTTCTTCTGCAGGGGCAGAAGGTCTAAGAATAATAAAGTAAGAGGTGGGGAAGCAAACAAAGCCTTGGAGAAGTGCAAGGGGATGGAGAATGCCGTGGTGTTCAACACCAGGTGAGCAGGTCCACCATGGCACAGAGCTGGCCGAGGAACGAGGACACTGGTGTCACGGAAGTTGAGATTTCCAGACTGCTGTCCCTGCTTCTGGCTTCTTCTAGATTTAAATACACCAATGTAGGAGCCGCAGCCACTTGCAAAGAAGGGGAAAAAGCCACAAGCATCATCTCCCATGTCCTACCTACTTGTCGAACCTTCTACTTGGGAAAGAAAGATGCAGCCCAGCATCAGCCAAACAAGGTGTCCAACCCTCACACAGTCAAGGACAGGTTTTTGACCCAGGACTGAGTTGGTTATCAAACCTCTCTCTTCCCCAGAGACATGGTGTCCTCCTTAGCTCCTGGTCCCATGGACCAGACATGGCCCAGCCAGCCAGTTGCAATCCAGCAAAGTGACCGCATCACGGAGAAGTGGTTCTCACTCCAACCAGAGGGACCATCCAAACTAAACCTGGCACCCTGAGACTGCTGTGTCATCTAAGTCAGCTCTCACAGCTTAGGAAGATGTCCTTGCAGACCAGACCCTAAATCCGTTTTTCAGCCTACCAGGATCTTCTGCATGTTCTCCATAGTAATTAGGAGAGACAATGTGATTAGGAGAGCCAGACCCAGGGTTTGCACTGAGCTCCTAACAGCTGCCTTGGGAAGGGACTTGACCCACCACAGTGTCCACCAGGGGTCTCACTGAGCTAAGAGATGTTGCCATGTCGCAGCGATGTACTCCAGCTCCCCGTGGACCCACCACCCCCAACCACAGTAGCAGGTGATGCTCAGCCCGGGATGGGTGAGCATCAGAACCTTCACAATCGTCACTTTGCCCAAGCAGCATGGTCCAAGCCTACGAGCTCAGCCCTCCTCTCGAATCCATCCCCAGCTTTTAGCTCCTTCCAGCAGCTCGTGAGACAGCTTGAACCAATTTATGGGGAGAACGTCACCCTTAAGGAACCAGCCCTGCAAATACCAAGCAAAGCACCTCCCCAGACAGGAATTTTCAGGAGTTACTGGCCAGTCACCAGCCTCTTTTTTGAGGCTTGAAGTGCATTTTTTCAACATCACTACTAGACTACCGCTCTGCTCACTGGGGGTTCTGCAGCAGCTCCGCAAACACATGTCTCCTCAAAAGCCCTTCCCAGGTCTCCCCACTCCCATTTCGGCTATTCCTCCCCTAAATCTCAGCAAGTGAGGGATGATAAGAAGACAGTGAAGGGGGTGGGAAGAAGAGCAGCCTGCCAAAGCCCAGGGGGTTAAGAAGCTGCCAGTATTTCTGCAGATACATTTATTGCCCAGGGGATGGCTGGGTTTTATTAATAAGAGGTAAATGAAGCAGCTCAGCTCGGTTGAGCCCCGTTGGGCAGGTGGAGGACAGGGAATTAATACAAGGGAAACAGAGACAGGTACTTCCAGGACACGACAGCTGACCTATTTTGAGATGAACATGAAGTCAAGTGAGCTTTGGGAGTGTCTTATTTACCTCCACCAGCAGCAACGACAGTCTAGACAACTGGCCCAGGTCAAGACAGCTGACGTTCAGCCTTGAGATCCATCAACCCTACGTCCTCACGTGCCCTGCTGATAGTATCTCTGGCATCAGTCCCTTCTGCAAACCCCAGGTTCTTGGATGCACCGCTGAGCCCAGCATTGCTGCTGGTGTACTGGGGCAAGAACCTCAAGTTCTTCCCAAAACATCCCTGAACTGCTCCTTGGACCCAAGTGCTCCATCTGTCATGGACCCAAGTGCGTCACACACTGCATATGTGATTGGGAAGTATCGCTGGCTCCTCCACGGTGCCTCGCTTCCCTCTCTTGTAAAACGCAACAAGCCCTGTTAAATCTTATCTTAAATGCTTGGCCTTCCCTTCTAGCTTGGGGAGAAGGAAAGAGGTCTTGGAGCTTCAAGGTGCTACTGCAGGGAAGGCATCTGACATCTAGAGGGTCTTTGATGAACATCAGAAGTTTGGTCTTTGTTTTCACGAATGCCTCTGGAAGGCTCAGGAAACCAGAGAGCAACTTTTTCTCCACAAATACAGTCAGGGATAGTGCAAGAAAGGCTTGTTTTGTTACATTTGCCTCCTAATCCAAAAGAAAACGCTGTTCCTATAGGGCTGGAGGGTGACCAGAGGACCCAGGACTGCTTGCAGACATCAAAGAGCAACAGGATCCATCTTTCAGGATACCTGTGTCCACCCCACGAACCCATGGGCAGTGGAAAAACTGGGGAGACCCGCAGGCATTAGGGCAATCCCTCCACGAACAAGTTTTACCCTATTTTTTGTTCTTATGTTGAAGTGTCCTTCCTGTTCATCACAAAGGTCTTCCCATGATGACCTCCATCAAGTGACAGCCCCACCGAATATAGCTGCAGGGACCAAAAGAGCTCGTGCTGGCCCATGTCAACATCTGACAAAGCCTCTTCCCGCACTGCCCAACCTCTGCTGACGCCCAAGGGATTAACAGTCCCAAAATCAATCATAACGAGGACACGGCAGGGAGGTCTGTAACCGCAGCAAAGAGGAGCAGCATCAGCAGTTTCAGCAGAAACATCATTGCAGGACGCCTGCTCCTCACGAACCTTTGACCTCAGAAACGCAAATAAAGAGCCCAAACTATTTAGTTTTGGGGGAAAAAAAGAGGTTAAGGGAGAAATTGATTCATCAAGAGACTCTGTAACGTTATATACTCCGATGGTATCTCACAACAAAGGGCCTTGCAGGCCCATCATTGCCACCTGTACAGTGCGGTTCATATGACACCATCTACATGATCTTTACAACCCACCAATTAAGAGGACGAGCTTAACGAGGGACTGCAAAAGGCACTTCTGGAAAAAATTATTCAGTATGAATGATCAAGAAAATAAACTCCAAAGCAGCACTTGGAGAGTTCAGAAGATGCGACCACTGCCAACACAACCACAAAACACTGGGGCTTGGGGCTTTCCCCACTCCCACTAGAGCTTTCTTCAGGCCTTCTCCTTCCTAGAGAGACCTTGAGGAGCATCTGAGCTTCCGGAGGACCTCCAGTCCATGGGAACACCCTGCTGCTGCTGAGCATCCCCCTACGCCCTTGACATCCAGAAGAAGCCAAATGCTTCCAGCACCAGGAACCAGAGGTGACACCTGGCACTCAAGACCCATGTGCCTTCAGGGTGGGACGCGGGTCACAATTCTCCCCTGCCACAATCACCCGAGGAACTGACTCCAGCTTTGCAGAAGCAAAAGGCTGAGCCCATCAAATAATCATGATGATGATGTTAAAAATCACTTGTTTGTCAGCGGCAAATTTAAATTGAATTTTAAATAGTTTTGGTCAAGTCATTCCAGCCAAATCGCTGGGAAGAAAGCACTGGAAAAAAAAATTCTTTTGGGTTATTTTATTAGGGTTTGGTATTTTTAAACACACTTTTGTTCCACGGTGACGTACGCTAATTTTCCACAGCTCCTCTTTATGGCGTAAAACACTTAAAAACAGATTTAATTTGGAATTGTACAAAGCAATTTTCACTTGGCGTTATTTTGTTTCCTGTTTTAATGAAATAACAATATCTATTTTTATGGTTTTTTAAAAAAATCCTGTTATCCCCCACAATTATCCTTACTACCCTCACTTTGCTACAGCCTAATGAACTGGGGAAAAAAAATGTAAGACACTTAATATCAATTATTTGTTCTATAGGCTGATGTTGAGGAGCATTCAGAATATCTGGGAATAATCTGGGTATCTACCAGGCCACCCTCCAGGACTTTCCTCTTCATTAAAGAAGAGGAAAATAAGGAAAATAGGAACCCACATCCCCCCCAAAGAGAGGGGAGCCCCGATTCTGCAGGCACAACCCCCGCGCCGGCTCTTTCGGGATTATCCTCCCAGCGGTGCCTCTGCCTTGGCTCGTTCCCAGCTCCTCCACGGGCTGCTCTGCCCCGGGAGAAAATATTTACTCTCCGGAGACTATCAGGCACCGCACAAGAGAACACCCAGGGCTGCGGCAACCCCAACACAGATAAAACCTCGCTGGCTCTCGGATCGTGTCCTGCTGCATCTTCTCCTGCTCCTTTGTGGGTGAAATTGGCTCTTGTACATGACCAGGGGATATAAAAAAAAAAAAAAAACAACCAGGTTTTTGGGATGTTGCTGCGGAGTTGTTGTTTTTCCAGCCCTCTGCCATCGAGCCCCCGTGGTGCTGCCGACCTCCGCTGATCCCATCAGGTGGTTTAACTGGGAAGCTTAGCGGTAAGCCCTGGCCCTGCGAAGAGGCACCAAGTTATATCGGGTTATTCTCTGCCCGATGGCAGCGGCGGAGGCTTTCAGGGATAATTCCCAACTTCAACATACTGGAAAAAAATTCAGCTTAGGAATGGAAGGAACTCGCCCCTAGACGCAATGTTTTGTTGTTGGGTTAGTTTGGGGTTTTTTTTCTCTCTCCTGGGCTTATTTTATTGATGCTGAAGGAGCTGTTAAATCCCGTTAATGTGCTGCAAATCCTCTGTCTTGCTGAAAAAAAAGAGTTTGGCACCTTTCAAAGGTAATTGGCCACACAAATCTCTGACGGAAAGGAAAGGGGGCAGGTAGGGAAGGGAGAATCCGCTCCTGAGCAGGAAAAGCAGTTCACAAATATCGCACTGTACTTGGCTACGAACCTTATTCACTGGCTTTACCCACCCTGAGCGAACGAATAATACCAGTAAAAGCCAGACGAGAAATCAAACGGCAGCTTGGAGACTCCAGGGAAGCCTCCCGAGAGCCAAGGAAACCTGCACTGTCTAGGGAAGAGCGAGGGGACAATAATTAGGTCAGTTGGCGACAAGCCTTCGCTGTCTTGCTAGAAAGTGGTGATGGCCCCAAGGAGCTGAGAAAGCCAACAGCGAGATGCCAGGGAGGTGGAAAAGGTTGGTGGCAGGAAGTCTTCTCCAGCAGCAAACCATGGCAGCTGCTCACCTCAAGGTGTGAGGATTGGTAGCTGCAGTGTGGGACACTCTGATGGGATAATAAAAAATCAGCGTGGTTCAGCACCCAATGAGTGACCCAAGCAGGTGTATGGTCTCCATCCTCGGAAAGATCAAGACTCAGCTGGATGAGGCCCTGAGGAAGCAGGGGAAGCTTGACGGAGAAGCTGGCCCTGCTCTGAGCAGGATCCCATGGCAGGAGGGCTGGAACTAGATGATCTTTAAGGCCCCATCCAACCCAAACCTTACTTCAATCCAAAATAATTCCAGGATCTTGCCTAAGGAGACCTTCCCTCAGCCCAGACTTCCAGGACTAAGCCACCAGGTCTTAACCAAAACCAGAAGCGAGTGGCCTGGAAGTCCCAGCTGACCTTTAGGAGAGGTAACAGATGTTGATGTGAAGCTCAAATACACGACAATCACTGACAGCGAGCAAAGTCTTCTGCTCCAGGCGGCAAAGAGGATGGTCCTACGCAGCCAGTCTGAAGCCAGAGGCTTCCTGTTACCCATCTCTCCCCTCCCGGATGGTTTGACACCAGCTCTGCCCATCCTGGCAGCCTCAGGGCTCCGGGATTTGAAAGAGCCCCAGCTACAGCCCCAGAGCGGGAGCCGGACTGAGCTCACATCCAGATGTTTGGCAGCGGACCAGGAAAGCAAACAGCAAAGGGAGACCAAAGAGGAGGATGCGCTCACTGCCCTGAACCCCCCCCTTGTCTCTTCCTCCCCATCTGTACCTCACAAGAGCCATCATCTGTCTCTGATTTGGCCGCCCAACACCAGGGCCCAACCTCAGCCCAACCAAGCTCAGGGCAACCCACACACCAACCAAGAGGATGAGATGCTCTCGTGAGGCCTCGCGCTTGCAGACCACATACTGTCCCTCCAGCAGCGTTGATACCACCAAGCTCTTCCCACCAGCCAGCTGCCGAGTGCTCCCCCAATACATGAAGTCCTTCAGGAGGTAAATACTTCACTCACTGCTTGCCACCAGTTAAACGCAGCTTCAGGCTTCCCAGCACACCCTACACCTCCACGCAACCATCCACTTTCGCTGCTAAATTTCCACAACTCCTTAATTATGAGGTTTTTTCACAACATCAGCCACCACCTCATCATGAAGCAAGTTTAAAGCACTTCCTGTAAAACTTGACTTCAATGCCTCTATCAGCCAGAATTGGGCAGAAAAGACAATGTGGTGCCCCCGGGCACCCACCTGCTGCATTGGAGCAGGCCCAGGGCAAAGACCAAGGGACTCGAGGAAGACCAAAGAGATGGTTTCCTTCAAAGTGTCTCCTTCATCTTTCCAACCAGCCTTTTTCCCTGTGGATTTATGGCTGGCACAGTCAGCAGTCAGCCTCCTCCATGCACTTTCCACGGCAAACAGCTCCTCAAGGGGGTAAGGAATGTGAGGGACGGGTGAAACCTGCCTCCTGCAAGGCTACCACACCTTCTCCAGAAACATCTGGCTGAACTGGACGGGTCTGATTCAACAGAGATCCCAATAAAAATCAGATGTAACTTCTGGGACCTGAGCTCTGTGCTTCTTACCCCAAGATTTTGGGCTAGGCCAGGCCCTGGTTTGGGGCACTCAATGCAGTAGACTTTGCTACCAGCAAATCACGGTCAACAGGAGGGCTCCAGGTAGTCCCTACGCACTTAGAGGTACGTTAGCGGTGCTTCAGCCACACCCCAAAAGCTTGGTCTAGCCCTGCTGAGCAAGCCTAGTGTTACCAAGCTCTGCTGGCTCCAATCCCATGATGTGAGATGACCAGCCACCATGCCAAAACCAAAAGGCCTTGGTTTTCCATTCTTCTCAAGCACCTGGACCTCCTTCATTAGCTCCAGTCCTTGGTGCCAAATGAGGCACCACGGTAAAACCTGAATCTTGTGACCACCAGAGAAGTCCTTGCTCACAGCACATAAGCTTCAGTAAGGACGTATCTGGAGTTACCGTTGTTCTACGAAAGGCTTGTGAAACCCCCAAATCCATCACTCACTGAAATTCAGCCGTGACAAAGCGGGATCAAACTCCACGCGTGCCCCATGCAGGCCAAGAGTGAGGACAGACCTGCTACCACAAAGCTACCAGTGAAACCAGAGTCCAACCTTCAGCAACACACGCTCACAAGACATTGCTCCCAGCCAGAGCCAGCTGAGAAGCTGAGACATCACCAAGGAGAGCCAACCGTCGGCAGAGGACAGCAAAGTCACAGGGCTGCTGCCGTGGAGGTAAGATCTGCCCAGCAAGGATCCTCAGCAAGGATCCTGCGGTGCTGAGGGACAGGGGTCAGTGGGGACCTGGCAGTGCTGGGGGAACGGTTGGGCTCGATGAGCTTAAAGGTTTCTTCCAACCAAAACAATTCCATGATCCTCAGCAAGGATCCTGTCACATAAGAATTAGTCCAGTAATTTGAGAGAAGATAAAATCTGAGAGAAGAGTAATTCGAGACAAAGACAATTCTTACGCCAACAACAAAGGAATAAGTGGCGCATGTTGGAATTTCCCGAGCAGATCAAAATTGCTGTCAGGGTTTGAGTCTCTGGAATGTGGATGGGGAGAAGAAGGGTCCAGGGGGGGATTTGGGAGTTTCTTCTTTTTATTTTCCCTTCTGCCCTTTAGAAAGAGGCGGAGTTTGCAGCCGGCTCCGCTGGCTTCCAGGAGAGGAGAACAATTACCCCAAAAGTAATGCACTTGTTTTTAATATAGTGCGACAAACGCCTGGTATCGCTCAGAGTGGCAGATGATTTAGTGACTCCCTCGCTGAGCAGCCGCGTCCCAACGCCCTGCGGAGAGCGAGCGAGGCT
>NW_010407236.1:6357-6725 GCF_000710305.1 Buceros rhinoceros silvestris | reverse complement strand
GCGAAGGGCGAGCGAGGCTTCCTCGCCGGTTCAGCTCTGCCGTGAAAGGCAAGCTGGCAGCCGTCCTGCTCAGAGCGAGCGTCATCATCCATCCATCACCCACGCAGACCTCTCTCATCAGTGCCCGGGTCAGCAGCGACCAGAGTCACCTCCTCTCCCTGCTGAGTCCGTGCTGTCAAATGTCATCTTTCTTTTTGGGGTGTACCCCCCAAAATTCATTTGGGTGGACTCTCCTGCCTCTCCTCAGCTGTGAGGAGCAGAGCAGGAGACCTGGAGCTGCTGCAGGTCTGGCAGCGCATCCCCTTCGCCGCTTTTCCCACCCTCCCAGCCCAGGGAAAGCTCCTGCCGACGGCTCATCCTGTCGCACC
>NW_010407236.1:5025-6193 GCF_000710305.1 Buceros rhinoceros silvestris | reverse complement strand
CTGCTGAATGAAGCGAGCGTAACTGGAGGTGCTCAAGGAAAACCTCAGCAAAACCAGCGAGGGATGACTGTGCAAACCGGAGCAGGGGAAAGGCTGAGTCACTTCCTCCCCCAGAGCCCTAAATAGAGAAGAGCGTAAGGAAAATCATTCTCTGAGCTGACAAAAAAGGAAGAGAATCCCCAGTTTAAAATAAATAAATAAATAGAAAAAAAATCAAAGCACGCATAATGACGGCAGAAAGGGGAGGGGCAGGAAAAGCAACGTGCTGCTGCTGCAACGGGAAAAGTCAGGAGCAGATTGGGACAGAGCATCACCCCCGGCTTCTTTGGGAGTTCACCGATAGCTCTGAACAGCAGCTCCAACTCCGAGGCATGTTCACGGACCACACAAGATGCTGAAAAGCCACCACGCTGCTGCCTCGTCTGCTCCAGGCGATGCTGCCGGCTGCCACCTCGGGTGGGTCAGAGCAGAGAGCCCCAGCAGAGCCCCGGCAAGCTTCTGGGGACAGATTTCACCCACTCTGCATGAGCTTCTCAGTGGCAGCAGGTGAAATGCTGCCACTTTTAGGAATAGTAACTGTATCAAACCCAATTATCCACCCCAGCAGGTACAGCTCAAGGCTGGAAAACCCTTTGGAATGGTGGGATACCAGTACAGGCAGGAAACTGGAGGTAAAGCAGCTTCTCACTGCCAGCTCAGCACAAGCACAAAGTCCTGGGACAACAGCGAGGCAGCGTAGAATAGTTTGGGTTGGAAGGGACCTCAGAGGTCATTTAGCATCACCCCTGGTAGCATCCCCCCAGCCAGCTCCTCTTTCCCCGTGTTCAAGATGATTTGGGTTATTTCCTTAAAGAAAATTTAGGGGGAAGAAGCTGTCGGGGAAAGCCTCACCTCATCACAACTGGTGCCCTGCAGCAGTTCAACCGCATCCGTGGCCTCCTCTTCCTCTAGAGGCAGCCACAGCCATTGTGGTGAGACCCCACGGCCCCTGAGAATTCCACCTAACTGACCTACCAGCTCGCAACAACAAAAATACGCACGTGGCAAGAAAAAGAAATCATTTCCAAAAGCAGCCCTAGTCTCCACGTCCTGCTGTGAAGCTTCCGGCTGCAAAAACGATTGCTGCGAGTTTTAGAATCACCAGCTTGGCTTTCCCGAGCCGGAGAAA
>NW_010407236.1:2891-4900 GCF_000710305.1 Buceros rhinoceros silvestris | reverse complement strand
AAAGTGGCCCCAAAGCCGAGGTCCCGGCTGGGAGGAGACGCTTCTTGGATCACTGATATGCCCTGATTTAAGGGAATAGTGCTCCCGTGGGCGCAGGCATCCGCCCCCGTCTCTTCTCACCATGCAAAACAAACACCACCTTCAACATTTCTCTGTTATTAAAGTCCCGGCTGATGACCACAGCGCAACCACAGCCCCTCCTGCTTTGTTTTTCTCTCTGGCCCAGACACCCAGAGCAGCATCTGCAGACCATTGCTTTGGGTTGGTTTGGTTGGACATAGACTACACCATACTCCCACCGGTGACCGGAGCACGCGCTTCTCTGCGGAACAAATAAACGCTTTCAGATTCGCCCCACGATTATTCCTGCGACTCTTGGCAAACACTAAGATGTGTCTTCACAGAGCTGAATGCCCTTCAAAGCCACCTGCAGAAGCTGGTGGCCCCAAAACAACGTCTCCAAGGACCACGCGTGAGCCCAACTCTGCAAAGCAGCTGCCCCAGCCAGATCTCACCCAAGACTGGGCCACCCACGACTGGCTCCACGGCTAGCAGAGCTCTGGCTTCACAAATGAGATGTTCAACACTCGTGTGACGGCCGAGACCCCTGAAACATCTGCTGTGCCTTTCTGTTCGAGCTTGTGGCACAGCACAGCTGGTCGCAGGGATTCCCCACCACGCCATCCTTCCCACGGCAACCCAGCTCGCCTCCCGCGCCAGCTACCACCCAACCCAACCGGTGGCAGAGGGATGGGTTGTGAACACCAGCTTCTCCCAAGCTTCTCCCGAAGTCCTGGTGAACGCAAGCCAAGCAAC
Source organism: Buceros rhinoceros silvestris (assembly GCF_000710305.1). Lineage (NCBI taxonomy): Eukaryota > Metazoa > Chordata > Aves > Bucerotiformes > Bucerotidae > Buceros > Buceros rhinoceros. The sequence continues at coordinate 4,084 of NW_010407236.1, read as the reverse complement.
GCAGCTCCTCCAGGATTTCATGAGTTCAAAAATGGTTTTCAGAACAAATTACGAACCCCCTTAATGGTTCCCCATCGCAGGTGTCTGGGGAAGCTGGTGGCAGCTGTGTGTGTCCTTGTAGCTTCTGCTTCGGTAGAGGGTGAAGCCTTCTTGGGGCAGGGCAGGGCAGGCTGTACAAACCAGTCTCAGCGAGCCAGGCCAGCTCCAGAGGGAAGGGGAAGGCTGGTTGGCAATTTTTTTGCATTAAGGTAAATTAAAATCTCTGGTGAGCAATGAGAAGCTTGTGGGTACCCACAAGCATCCTCAGATCACCCGGGCATGACGTGACACCAAGGGATGGGGCACACCACACAGCTGCCCACCTCTGCTCCCCAACCCAAGGACATCCCCATCATGGACTTGTCATCCCGCCCGTAACACTTTCCATCCTGCAACCTGTGAGATGCTGATGACTTCCACCACCACCCAGCAGCATGGTGGACCTAGCAACCATGGTGGGGAAGAAGGTGAAGCTAAGCTGGTGGCCACAGAGGATACGCCCTCGATAAATTGCTGCACGTTATGAAATACTCCTGCAGCAGGCTCCTGGCTGACAAGCATGGCAGGATTTGGTCCTGCAGAAATAGCAGAGGCAGAAGTTTAGTTGTATCCCCACAGCTTGACCTACCATTTAAGAAACCAGGTTTTTCTTCTCTTGTACCGCAACTGCTACGTGCCTGGGGGTCAGGGGAGGCCAAGGGTTGGCTCTGTAGGAAAGGAGACAGGAGCAATGCTTTTCTGAAGTAAGCATGAGACTACTCCTAGTCAACCTGTGGTCCCTAAAGCCTCTGAGGTCCATGGACTGCCTCAGAGGAGTCTTCAAAAAGTTCACTGGGACCTTGGAAGAAGCTTAGGAGAAGCTAGTATTCACATCTTAAAACAGCAAAGATCTCAAAACCACTATAGAGACACCATCCCCATTCCTGGCCACTGCTGGGGTACTTCTACACTGCAGAAGAGCAACAATGATGATGCAGAGTCCAGCAAGCCAACACCGACCATGGCACAGCCCCAGGCAGCCATGGAAGAAAGCAAACGTCCCTTTTCAGCAGGCTAATTGATAGTTAAATTACAAAACCCCAGACTGGTGGAGGCTGGAAGGGCCCTCTGGGGATCATCCAGTCCAGCCCCTGCTAGAGCCAGGGACCCCAGAG
>NW_010407236.1:0-2599 GCF_000710305.1 Buceros rhinoceros silvestris | reverse complement strand
GCTCTTCTCCAGCTGAACAGCCCCAGGGCTCTCAGCCTTTCCTCGGCACAGAGATGCTCCAGCCCCTCCTCATCCTCGCAGCCTCCCCTGGACTCTCTCTGGTAGCTCCTTCTCTCTGTTGAACTGGGGAGCCCAGAGCTGGACCCAGGATTCAACGTTCCAACACACAGAAGTTTTGAGAACATCCAATGTCATCCCCATTTTGGGCTGAAGTGAGCAGGAAACATTTCTCTTAGGACTACCAGCAGAGAGCGTCTGTGTAGTACATGACTATAGACACATATATATGAAAATAAATAAAATGAAAACAGCCAGTCTCTCAAACAAACAGAAAATGACTGGTCAGCCACACCAGCTCTTTATTTGGGATGACTCAGTAACGCTCTCATTACACTCTGGTAGCAGAACTGCACCTTCCCCGAGGAGTTTCACCAGAACATCCCATAGCATTTATGGAGATTACTCGGCCAGAAGCCTCAACGCTTCCAGATTTTCCTTTCTCCAAGCTGACGAAGACCGTGAGCTACCCCAAAGAGAGCAGTGCCTGTTAACTCTGAAACAGAACAACGGTGTTTGTAACAGAAATGCCTTAATACTCAGGAGAGCGTTAGCAATATTTAATGGCTTCATTGAAATAGTCAAGAAATAAGCTCAAAGTGCCCCAAACAGCTCCTGAAATCGCTCATCTGCTGCCCACACCTCCCACAGAAACCACATAGTCTTGCTCGACCTTTAGGTAGAGCTCCTCACAATGACACAGGACCCCAAACACTCACTGGAGCAGCAAGAACATGAAATTCGATCTTGTCCAGGAGGGTCTTCTTGACCTACAGTCAAGGAACCCAACCAGTGATAACTACCACACCTCGTTACCTTCCCCTCCACGGTTCGGATCAAGGGCTAACAACGATGAAAGATGTTTTCACGCTTTGCACGTTCCCGTTGGTGCACAAGGCCATCTCAGATAGAAGAAGAGAGGTGTCAAAGCCAGCCAAGCCCCTCAGGTAGCTCGTTCCTCTCCCACATCCCCCTGCAAAGGCAGAACTGGTGCTCTGTTCATCTCTACAAACGATCTCTCTGGTCTCCCGTTGGCTGGGGAGCTCCTGGGTGCTGGGCTTTACCCTCCAGCCCACCTAAGACAAGTCACACTCTCACATCACCTTCATCACCCAGAGCCGCTCCTCTGCTTTCCTCTAAAAGCAACCTGAGATCTTAGAAATGATTTAAAAAAGGCTTTCTAAGAGCTGGACAAGTCCCACCCCAGTTTAACCAGGACACCTTAAACGGGCAGAGCCCTCCGGTGCAGCACCCGCTATGCAAGGACGGCTCGGACAGAGCTTGGAGGGAACGAGTTTTAAATATAAGCACAGCCTGAGCTTCCCAAAACAGACGCTGCTCGTCTCTCTGCCAAAGATAACACGCCGAACGCGGGGAAGCCACAGCCTACAAATTTCACTCGAGGCTCCAGGGAATAAAAGCCAGCGCAAGGTTTTGCTCTTAGACCTCGGGAGCAGCAAAGGCAGAGCAAAGCCTTTACAATCCGCAGGGGGAAAAAAAAAGAAATGCTCAGGGGACGGTCCACCATCAAAAAGCCTTGCCAGATTTTGGAGAAGAGGGGCTGTTAAATCACCTGGTCTAATCTGGCTGTGTTTGGGTTGAGAGAAACAACCTGGAAGCTCAAGGTGTCCTCTGCCTCCTCCCATCTCTTTTGTTTCTGGTATCAAGGCCACGACTCCACGCTTCATCCCGTACCTGCTGGAGGGGTGGAGGAAGAGCAGCATGAATGACTGGAGCAGGAGTGAAGGTGGCATCGATGGACACGTGGAAACAGCCTATTTCAGAGGAGCCACCAGGTCTCCAAAAAGACCTGGAGCACTCCAGCCCTCAACACTGGGAAACCTGCCCCTTTCCAGTCTAACGGGAGTGCTGCCCAGCCAGCATGGGGTCTTACTGGTGGGGGTCTCAGCCCTTCCGCAGGAGCCTGACGCAGGGACCAGCTGAACCTGAGTCTCGTTTTACGGAAAAACAACTCCAAGGACCAAGTTTCGAGGCACTGGGACACCAGGTTCACCCAGCAACTGTGTGGCCAGACATACGGCATTGCTCGGGGCAGCTGTGGCAAAAAATGTCCCACGGCTGCCTGCTTCTCCACTGATCTGTTGTCCCCTACCGTCACCCCCAGTTCCCAAGCCCACTCACAGCCAGAGTGACTCTGCAGGAAAACGATAATCATAAAATAACCACAAAATTCAACCCCTGGTGAGTCCTCGCTTGCTACACCCAAACCCAACACTGCGGCAGGGACGGGGAAAGCGCCTCCCAGGAGGTGGGAGATGCTGGACCACACGCCAGCGGACATCCCACCCAGGGATGTCCCCCCCCGGAAAGATGCTCAGGGCGAAGCCAGGTGGTACCTTTGTGCCCAGACAACGCTGGCACCGCTCTTGCTGCGAAGGGGATAACGACGAACGACACTGATTGCGATGGGGACGGGCCGAGCGCCTCTTTCTCCCTCCTTTTTGTCTCTGGGGGTGGGGGCTGACGGAGGAGACGGAGGGTGAGGCCAGCCCTGCCCTTCGTCGGGGCTAACGAAGCGCTG
>NW_010407235.1:2958-3205 GCF_000710305.1 Buceros rhinoceros silvestris | reverse complement strand
TAACCCTTTCAAAGCCTTTCCACCCTTCTTTCCGTTACAAGGTGCTATTTCTCACAACTTCGGGGCGGGGGGGAGAGAATTCTGACTACGTCCCTTTTCTCACCTGACTCTGACCGTCCAGCAGCAGCACCGGGAACCCTTTAGTTGTGGGAGGGAGAGGAAATCAAGAGCAGCACAAGAAACAAATCGATTCCGTGTTCTCCCATAACAAGTGATTGTTCGTAGGAGGCCAGAGGTTGGTGCTGGA
>NW_010407235.1:2190-2923 GCF_000710305.1 Buceros rhinoceros silvestris | reverse complement strand
CTGACAAATACCAAAAATTGCATTAGTCAGATATGATAGAATTAAATAGGATGCCTTGTTCAGAAATTAGTGCTGTAACAAGCTGTCTTGCATTGACCTAGACTGAGCAGACTGTCTGTTCCCTATCTCCAGTGACTAAGAAGGGTTTGTGGGGTTTGTTTTGTTTTGTTTTTAATCAGATTTATGACAAATACTGAACTATTTAATGTCTGGAGTCATGAGCCCCACCAGACTCCTGGCACCTCCTTGTAGGGTGGTATGTATCGAGACCCGCATTGTACAAACCTTTTTTTAAAAAGCATGTGTTTAGGTTTCTGTGAAAACGTTGTTTAAATGTAAAGTACGTGTTTGGATTTTAACTTCATACCGAGCTCTGTCAGTTTTTTGTCTCAATAAAATTTTAGATTTATAATCCTGATTTTTTTCTTCCCTACCTTGCTCCTTCCTCCAGCTTGTTGGGCGTGAGATGAGTGACAAGGTGTAGAGCAGGTCGCGGGTCTCCCTGCACCAGGTTAGCGCTGACCGTTGTTTAAATGTAAAGTACGTGTTTGGATTTTAACTTCATACCGAGCTCTGTCAGTTTTTTGTCTCAATAAAATTTTAGATTTATAATCCTGATTTTTTTCTTCCCTACCTTGCTCCTTCCTCCAGCTTGTTGGGCGTGAGATGAGTGACAAGGTGTAGAGCAGGTCGCGGGTCTCCCTGCACCAGGTTAGCGCTGACCAGCCCCGGG
>NW_010407235.1:1449-2047 GCF_000710305.1 Buceros rhinoceros silvestris | reverse complement strand
GGACCAGCCGACGGCAGCTTCTGCTTTGCGTTTGCCTCCATCCGGAGAGGAGAAGCGTAGAGGTTAGTGTCTAGAGGCCCAAGACCAGTCTCGCCCGTGGAGACCAGAGGACTCGCTGCCGTTCGGGACCTTGTCTGACATAGCGAGATGATGCTGGAGCCGGGAGCGTGCGCTGCGTCTGTTCCGGCCAGGATCCTGCTCCGGAGGCGGGTAAGTGACCGTTACTTCTGTCCCCGTCTGAATTTGGAGCAGATTTTGTTACGTGCTGTTTACGGGTGGGTGCTGAACGCCCTGGCAGTGGTTCTGGTGACTTTGGCTGAAGGTGGAGGTGGCCTTGCCTGAGGCTTGGTGTGGCCTGGCTGAAGGCCACAAGCTCGTGTGCATGGGGAAGAGCAGAGCTGTCCTCTGCTCAGCCCGGCGGCAGAGCAGGACGAAGCATCCTGGGAGGAGGAGCGTGGTCCTGGCTCAGCGGTTTCTGGTGTTTGCAGGGTGCAGGACGGAGCAGGGAGTTTTTTGACGGTGGTCAGGGCTGAATGGGGGCTCCGCCAGCCCCTCGCTGGCACTCGGGGCTGCAAAACTACTCAGCCGGTTGAAATCA
>NW_010407235.1:972-1254 GCF_000710305.1 Buceros rhinoceros silvestris | reverse complement strand
ACCCGGTGTTAATCACGGGAGGGGGAAGGGATACCAGCCACTTCAGGGGACATGAGAAGTCTGCGGCTCCCCGGGGAGGCGCTGGGGCCATCGATCGCTGCTCCACCGCAGGGGTGGGACTGGGAGGCTCCTGCTGAGCTGCAGGCAGTGCCGGGGCTCTGGGTACCGCTGAGCTCTGCGTAAGTGGGACACGTCACCTCTCGAGAAACCCATGAAATAGTCTCAGGACCCTCGTAAGGTGCTCAGAGATCTGTGGGTGGTGGTGAGGTGGGCTCGGTGCTC
>NW_010407235.1:529-781 GCF_000710305.1 Buceros rhinoceros silvestris | reverse complement strand
GCAGAGGCAGCCTCTCCAGGGTGGCAGAAACAAGGGGCTGTGCCAGGGAAGTGCTCAGGGCTCGGGCAGCAGCCGGGCGCTGGTTCAAAGGGCAGCTGAGTCCTGGCTCTGGCCGAGATCAGAGGCAGGAGGCCCCGCTAGTGGCTGAGTGCTTCCCGCTTCACAAAATGAACGGTCTGCACTTCCCCTGCTGACGGGCTGGCAGGCGGCCTGGGAGCGCGGCGAGTGACAGGCGAGTGACAGCCGCGGTGC
>NW_010407235.1:0-289 GCF_000710305.1 Buceros rhinoceros silvestris | reverse complement strand
GCTCAGCCCGAAGCTGTGCTGGAGGCTGGGGAACGGCGTTTCGCTCCCCTGCAGCCTCCCAGCAGGACAGCGGGCGTTTGTGGTGTGTGTGGAGGAGTGGAGAAGGGCAGGAAAAGGCCCCGCTCTGTGGGGAGGAGCCCGCAACGGGCAGCTGGAAGGTGGGTAGAGCAGCGCGTCCTCCCCTCTCCAGACCCCGCTTCCCTTCCCCAGTCGGGGAGTGGGCCGTGACCCCAGCGCCAGGGCTGTATCCTCCTGACAGCATCCCCAGGGCGGGGGAAGCCCTTGTGGG
>NW_010407234.1:3378-12561 GCF_000710305.1 Buceros rhinoceros silvestris | reverse complement strand
GGGCAGTTTCCAGCCACTCTTCCCCCAGCCTTGAGGGGGTTGTTGTGATCCACGTGCAGTACCTGGCACTTGGCCTTGCAGTCACTCCATCTTGGAAGGCCACTAGATTAGCCAGGCATGATGTGCCCTTGGTGAAGCCCTGGCTGTTCCTAAAAGGGCTGCTAAGCTCTTGTCTTTCCATTTTCCAGCTTTGCAGTCACCAGTTGTGAAGCATTTATGACTCTCAGTCACTATTAATTTACAAACCAGTAAAAATGAGCTCTCTAAAGCAGAAACATCCTTCTCAGTAAAGGACCCTGGCATTTTATTTGAATCAGGTTTAGTTCTCCTGCTTTGTCTGCAAATACGGTAATTCTTCACCGTTGCTTCTGTCACAGTTGTTAATGCAACTCTTCCCCAAAAATGTTCCAATTTCATTTTGCCTGGAATAGTTTCTGAATTCGCTCTCTGCTGTGACACCACAAAGTGGTTTGCCCCACACCATAGCTCATACAGCGCCTCTAAGTAAACACCATGCAGTTGGTCTGTCTTGACGTGCCAAGCTGATAGCTATTGTTCCATTTGCATTTCTCATAACACCGGGGAATGTGAAATACTATCATTTTCATTTTTATTATATTGCTGCCTATCCTCACTTTCTGCAGTAGTTTCATGGATTTTCAATATGTTTCTGCCACTATTTCTTTTAATCACCAGGTTTTCTGCGGAATAGCCCATTTACATCAATAGAATCACTATGACCAGAACTGTCAGGAGATCTCAACGATGTTCAACTTATATTTGATATAAGGGTTATGGTTTGAAAATCTGATTCCACATGAGGAACCAGGTACTGAAGGCTTCTGAAAACATTCATTTTGCATACAAAATTCTCAAACTCTCTCAATGCAGAGGTAAAATGTCTTCTACCTTGATGTCCCAGAAGATGTCTGTTCTCATTGTCCACAGTTGTCTTCATATGTAATGGGGAGCAGAGAAAAACTCTCCAGTGTAAAACCAGAACTGCAAAGCTTAAGGCATAGGCACAGGAACTGCCCTGCCATTGCTTCTTGGTTGATGTCCTTGCTCCAGGATCCTTCCTGTGGCAGTTTTTACTTAATCGTTTGGTTGTTATATCAATTTATATCATTTTCAGCAACATGAGCTTCCAAGGGTGAGAAGTCACAAGATCAGTCCCCAGAGTAATGTGCTTACTTCAGGTAAAGAAAGTTTTGGGTTGAATGGCCAAGAAATGTTTTTATTCGTCTCCTGGTTTTTGCAGTTGTTCCGTTTTTTTCAAGACTCTGCAACTCCAGGAGCTAAAAACTTGCATGAAAAATGAAAGTTGGTTTTCTCGTATGAGGTGATACTTGGTAATCCCTGGGGGGCATGTCAGGATTAGCTTTAAAACTGTGAGATTTGCCATGAAATCGCGACCGGTAGTGACCTCACAATTTTGCCTGGGTAGGACAGTGTGTGTGTTTGATACCCTAAGTATAACAAGTAAAATATTTCAAAAAGAAAATAGATGTAATGTATTCATAATTGCTAATGTGATTGAGAATGTACATTTAAGAAAGGTAATGGCATAAACCTGAAGAAATCTAATTCTGAAAGGAAGCTGTCTAAATTTAGAGTGATGTAGTACTAATTAATCCAGTTAGCATTCCATGCTGGTTTCAGCGCCAGGAATGACTAAACAGGGGACTGCCCCCAGCGTAGGAGGGGCAAAGAAAACGAAAGAGGTTGAATTTTTTTCCACTGTCAAGTCAGAACAGATCATCTCGGATCATCTCAGAGACAGAGGTGTTTTTCCCCGGACGATTTGCCCTAGCTGGGTTTGGGTGGAAATGCTTGCTAGTAAAGTGAGGGCTAAACTTGATCATCTTCATGCGAGAAAATGCTGCGTCCACTTCAGGGAGGGTTTTATTTCCATCAGGTCGGCAAAACAGAGTCCCAAAATGGTCCATGGTACAGAGTTTTATATATACCGTGTAGTGGTGTGTACACATACGTATAAATATATACACATATATATAATCCAGGAACTAACCAAAGTCTGCTGGAGCCGAGCCAAGCCAAGCCAAATAGTTCCATAAATTCAATGAGCCTGGGATGAAGATCTCCAGTTCAAAACCTTATTGTGGTCCCTACATTGTATATGGGAGAGAGTCACATCAAGGCTTCTAAGGTGGAATGTGATATTTCCTCCAACAACGGGGCCACTGGTCTAGTCTCCAAGCCCAGAAGGGAACTGGCTGAGAATTTAGCTTCCCAGAGGAGAATGGCAGCAAATTCACACGATGGTAGCACGGGAAGGGTGGGATCTGGCAATGTGTCTGCAGCAAAGTAGCCCCAGGAAGGCTCCAGGTCCATGCTGTCTTCTTCTAAGAGCGGGCTGAGGATTAGAGGTTTTAGGGGCTCTGCTCTCAGTCCCTGTTTCCAGGAAAAAAACCCTAAAAGTAAGCAGGATGGAAGAGTCATTGGGACCATGGGACATAAACAGAGACAGAACCAAAATGCATGAGACATCCTGGTCTTTAAATCATGATCGCTTCTGTATAAACAATGCAGCAGGAAGATTCTTGTGGGAATCAATGGCCATCAATGAATTCTTCTCAGTTGAAGGGCATCAAGTCCCAGCCTTTTTACTTTCTGGAGGGCTGTCAAAAATTCAGCCTGTTGTTTAGCTGGTTTTATTCTTATTACCTCTTTTTAGCTCCTGCTTCCTTTCCTCTTCTCCCTACGAGAAGCTTTGTAATTGTCTTCTAAACCTACATAAAGCCTGAACCAAGAAGTAAGTTAATGCAATGTTGAGGTCTCATACAGCTCTTATGTTTTCATATACAGCTTCTTTCTTCACAAAGGATGCTGCAGTAAAAAGCCACAGTATTTGACAGTTGTGGCCTCTCCTCTGGGACGAGACCTAAAAGACTCTCCAGATTTCTTTGTAATTATCATTGCTATTATGATGGAAGGAGTTAAAGTGTAAGCTTGAAGACTGATGCATCTTTTGAGTGTCTTGGCTTGGAGAGCAGGGACTGTGGAGACTTCAGAGACAGAGCTGTCACCTGAATTAAAAGCATTAGGTGTCAAGAGACATTGCACTGAGATACTGGGGACAAGGACATTTTTCTTTCTGTGTTGGTCACACATGTATAACTGTGGGGCCCTGGTCCAGGTATGCAGAAGAAGGAGGTGATGAATACCAATCAGGTGACGCTTGAGCTCTCACTGCAGCTGTATGAGCGATGTCACACCATGAATCGTGCTCCTTTTTTGGATCTGGGCAAGTATTTCCCTTTGAAATATGCACTGGGAAGTTCCAGGAATGGGACCACATCAGATAGGGTGACAGGGAGTTTCCCTGGGGGACTGCAATGCTGGGATGTTCCCTTGGGAGTGGCCCTGCTAGCCTCTAAAAAGAAAAAGGTGAAGAATATAATATATCTAAGAAGTGTGTATGTACACACACACACATCCCTATCACTCTGTACAAATAAAGTACTATTCGTGTTAGGTCCTTATATCAAACCCATCTTGGCCTCCAGGTGCTATAAGACAATGTGCCACGGTTGGCCAATCTCTGCCGATTTGCAGCAGCTCAGGAATTCACCGTTGCATCTCTGCGCGAGCAGCAGCGGACATGAAGTCATAGGGGAAAGGGAGCAGCAACCAATGCAGCTCCACTTGCACAGATTCACTGGAATTACGTAATTACTTTCTTCAAGCTAAAAGTATTTCAAGTGTATAATTGCCAGTGCTACATAACAATCTGGAGTAATTATATAATTAGCAAGAAATTGCAGCTCCCATTAGGTACTTAGAACAAGTCAAATTTAGGTTTGATTTTTTAAAAAGGTGGGAAGTTGTGCACATGTGGCTTTTTGCATAACGACATGACCTCAAAGAAGTGAGGGGGTTGATTTTTTTTATCTTCTGTATTCATTTAGAAAATAGTTTGAGCAAGGCTCGGTTGAGAAGATTGAGAAACCTTGTGAAATTGGTGTCTAAAGTGTTCGTTTGGATTAATTTTTTCCTCACCAGAAAGCTTGACAGCATAGGTAATACTGGATTTCAATGTCACTTCGAATGGGAAAAGAACTGGACCAGCTCCAGGGACAAAGTCTTGCTAGCGAGAAGATGGGAGAAGAAACCAGATCTAACACCCAGATCATAATTCTTCCCCTCTAAAGGGAGTTGCTCTCTGACACAACGGTGTTATCTGCTATATTATAACCAGAACTGGAAAAAAGGGCTATCACATCTGTGCCATATTGCTGATCCTGTTGTTCAAGTGATCAACATTGCATTCATTAAAGCCGTTGGAGTCTTGCCATATATATCAGCCAAATTTCCTCCCTGAGTGAGCTCCCGACTCTCCCAACGATAAAGAGTTTTATCGAAGAAACAATGTGAACAGTTTGTTCATGCAGGCAGAGGGAAAAATGCCTGTGCATTTTCCACCCAGATGTGCAAGATGCAGATCCTGCCTAACCAACCTCTTTTAAAGTCTTGAGCGGGGCCCAGGAGATATAATTGATTTGGATTTTTTAAAAGCCAGTGCCAATTTCATCAGAAAGACATCTTGTGCAGCTAAAACCCACCGGGAGCCGGCATGAAATAATGGAATGGTTAAGTAACTTATTACAGACAGCAAAGAGAATTTGTAGCAGGAACTGTAGGCATGTCATTCTTCTGCCAGGTCAGAGAAATCAGTTATAAAATTGATTTCGTTCTTTGGTGATGCAAAAAACAAAGGGGCCAGACAAAGGGAGATGGGGCAAATGTAATATTCCTGTCGCAACATAAGACTCTGAACAGGGAGAGAGTGGTAAAACAATGGGAGAGGGGGAAAATGGCTGGACGAGATGCATATGAAGACTGAAATTATACTGTGAACTTCAGAGGCTCCATTGTCATGTGGAGAAGTAATTTAATAGCCAGGCAGACCGATAGCTATGTCTCATCTAAATGCAGGACTGAGCAAACCTCGTTGATTTCCATGGAAGGCAGCAGTGGGTGGGGACAGATCCCACACCGGGGCCCTCAAAAATATGGAGCACCTTGGCCCAGTGATGGGGAGGATAGCAGCATCCCACGGCATTCCGCTGGCATCAACCCTTTGACCCACCAACAACCTGCCTTGTGCTGCAGGGTGCAATGGGGATGCATCCAACCGACCGGGGCTGGGGGTACCCAGGATGGGAACTGCTGCTGCTGCAGGGAAATTTTACAGCTGCCCCCTCAGCAGACAAAAAGCAGGGGGAAAAAAGCAATAAATTATCAACGGGGACAAGGAATTTGATGGTGGAGATGGTAAAGTGGGGAATGGGTTTTGGAGATAACTGGTGTCACACCATAGCAGATGTAAATCCCTACAGTTGGGTCTGGCCGTTTACACCGCAAGGATCCAGCCCTTTGTTCCCCACAGACTCCGGGATTAGTGGAAATGAAAAGGATAAAGAACAGACCTCATGAAGCTGCGATTCACCCGAACATTAATGTATGCGCATAAAAGGAAGGGCCACCCGGGCCAGGCTGCAGAGAGAAAAGATGCTAAGGTCATTCAGGAGCAGATGTCACCTTAGCAGAAAACAAAGCAGTAAAATGAACAAGCCTCAATGGACCAAACGCCTTTTCAGGCAGGCTCCAGAATTTGTGTTCCAGTAACAGGAATAAATGTACAGGGAAAATGTGCCTGTTTGTTTCTTTCTTTCGCAGCAATATAATCACGTACCCGTGTCTGCGCAGGAGCTACTTGAAATAAAGCTAGAACAACGCTTATCTCTTATCAGCACTCGGGATTTGCAATAATGAAAAGATTTGCATAACAAATGCTTCTTCTCCTTGTTCTGGTTGGGATGGAAGTATTAATTTCCCCTACCTTTCCGCCGTATTTTTTTATAATATATCCACCTTAGAGTCAAAAATACAACCCCCTCTTCTTTTTAATGACTGCCTAAGCCCCTCTGTATTCTGACTTTCTCCTGCTGCACCTTGGGGATTGAAATAAATACATTTTTTGCCCCCATTTATATCCTTAGAGGGTCCTTATGGCTTTTATGTACTTTCAGAGAAAATAAAGACAAAAGGCCTCATTCATCCCTTGTGTGGCTCAGTTTTACACCCATGTCACTCTGCAGGCTTCTGCAGCCCTATTTAGAGCAAGGGAGGTGAAAGAAGGCTCTACCCCACATAGTCAATTAATTATGAAGTCAATCAGAAGGTGAATATATGCATTAGCATCAGCAAGGGCTAGAGGGGATCTCTTCTGCTGTATCACATCAGCCTGCTCTGCCCTTTGATCATTTATGCTCACAGCCGTGGCCCCTCCTGCGTGCTCGTCTTAGATCTCCTGAGCTTTGTGCCTAGGCTGGGCAGCAAGGGGAAATGCCTGGTGCCGCTCCGAGGGCTAGGGAGGGATGAACGGACCTCCACCGGCTCTCCTGCCCAGCACTCGGCCTCCACTTGCATCAAGGTAGAAAGAAAGAGGCTCAGGGCATTCCCGGCATATATTCGACTCATCCCTTTAACCCAGTGAGGGCTCTCAGAGACTTTTCCCAGGCCACGCAACAACACGAAAACATGGGAGAGCGATCACCTGCAGCTAAGACCTGTATGAAATGTGACACGAGTCGTGTTAGATCTGTGAAGTTCCCTGTTCAAGCCAAAATTGCTCTTGTTGAAGGAGTCACAGTCATATTGATACTTTTTTTTTTTCCAAGATCTTCTTTGCAAATGTCTTCTTCCACTCTAAGAGTGGAGCAGCTTTCCTAATATCTAGCCTAAATCTTCCTCCCACGAATAAAGCCTATTTCTTCCACTCCTCTTCCTGGAAGCAACCTGCATTTGTTCCTGAACAGCCTATCACAAGTGCATGTTCTTCTGGTGTCCCATCGTCACATTTTTTCTTTGGAGGCAAAACCAACACCAAATCCAGCTTTCATAGAATCGTAGAATCACAGAATCATTTAGGTTGAGAAAGGCCTTTAAGCTCCTCGAGGCCAATCATTCCTCCAGCCCTGCCAGGTCCCCACTAACCCCTGTCCCCCAGAACCACCTCCACACGGCTGGGAAACCCCTCCAGGGATGGGGACTCCACCACTGCCCTGGGCAGCCTGGGACAGCCCTGCACAACCCCAACAGGGAACAAATTGTTCCTCAGGGACAACCTCAACCTCCCCTGCAACAACTGGAGGCCAGTTCCTCTTGTTCTATCACTTGTTCCTGGGGAGAAGTGTCTCACTGGAGCCTCCTTTTCTCCAGGCTAAACCCTACCCCCCCCAGGTCCCTCAGCTGCTCCTCGGCGCACTTGTACTCCAGACCCTTCAGCAGCTCCGTTACCCTTCTCTGGACGCGCTCCAGCCCCTCAATGTCCTTCTGGGAGTGAGGGGCCAAACTGAACCCAGGATTTGAGGTGTGGCTTCCCTAGTGTCCCCCATAGAATGGGACAATCCCTGCCCTGGTCCTGCTGGCCACACCAATCCTAGTACAAGCCAGAACGTTATTGGCCTGCCTGGATTTCTGATACAAGCCAGCAGAAAGCACCCAAGATGCATCGTAGCAATCACCAGCCCCAGCCCCTGCCCTGGATCATGTTTGCAATTTGTCCTGCCTATTTGGGTGGCTTTGGTTGAGGGTTTAGGTTTCTTCCCATGCACTGCTGTCCTTGGCATGTCCATGCCTTTGCATGGAGGTATCATGGGAGCGTGGCGTCCAGCTCAGACATGGGGATGAGCACCTCTGCCTTTGGGACTCTTCCCCGAGTCCCCTGTCCTGCCTTCCATGGAAGCAGGAAGCTTACTCTTTCATTTTTTTTCTCCTCCACTAAACACTTGCAAGGCAGTAAAAGGCTTTTTTTCAGCCTAAATAATTCTTTGGATAAATCTTCATATATTTTTCATATATAACAAAGAAGATCAAACCTAACGTGTCCACAGGGGGCTGGAAAATTGCAGAGTGTTACTTACAGTGTGACTTTCTGCATATAAACTTAAACTCCGAGCTGTTTTTCTCCTCTACTTTGAAAACATAAAGTGCAGATATAGGGGTTAGACCAGCACCTTTCAGTCCCACAACAACCTACGTGCATCAGGTGGGACCACACAGACCACAACAAACTCTTTGGAAGGCAGAAAAGAGAAGAGGATTATTGATTGAGTTGTTATTCTTGCGTTTCTTCAGTAAGATTATTAGAAAAATAATTTTGAGCAGGAAAACAAAAGGCTGAGAGCTGCTCTAAGGGTCTGCGCAAGCTCTCTTCAAACTTCCGAGTCTGTTTTTCCCCTCACCTTTTGGCTGTGCCTGGGTGCAGGGTCACTACTCAGTGACAGCCATTCCAATAGCTGATTTCTGATTACTATCACTTTCAATTCTCTATAAACTGTGCTTGGGAAAAGCAACAGCAAATCTGGGTAAAGTTGGGCTCGTGGTCCAGCTCATGAAAGCTGAATTGCACCTGTAACTTACTGTAAAATTATATCCTTACTACTAAAGAGGGACAACTGTGGATTTGTCAAGAAAGTGACTGGTTTTACAACTAGGATGGCCAAGCTGCTGATAGGAATTCTGAGCCATTTTTCATGCCAGGTCACTTGGGAAGAGCCTCCATGAGTCGTCTCTGAAAGATGCATTAGAATTTGCAGCATGAATATTGTTTCCCGGAGTGACCAGACTCTGTTCTGACATACCCACAAAACCCAAGATACAGTCACATTCCGTGTCAGCCAGAAGTCCGTGTATCACCCATGCAGACACTACTGCGGTAAAGCAACTGTTTCTGCCGAAGAGAGGAAATTAAAAATATCACCATTCTTTCCAGTTCATTGTGCTGGAACAGTCCACATTAATGATATCCATAGGTCAGAAAGGAAGAGGGGGATGCTTTCTCATTCTTGGACATTATGGAGACAATTTAACTGGCCCTTTATTTATTTCTTTTGCTTTATTTAGGACATTCATGCTTGCCATCTTATTTCAGGGCACCGTGGTTTTTAATTAGGACACAGGCTTTGGAATAAGCACATTTAAGAAGAATTGCTAAAGAAATAAAACCCGGGGACATTAAACTGAATTGACAAGGAATTAAAAATGCATATGGTTTTCCTGATACCCCCCACCCCCAGGAATCATTCTGAGATTGTTGGGTAATCAACAACACTTTTATTTTAACTTAAAATAGAAGAAACTCTATTCTTTCCC
>NW_010407234.1:521-3291 GCF_000710305.1 Buceros rhinoceros silvestris | reverse complement strand
CTAATAGTGCCTGAGAGGAAGATGAATCTGAAACATAATAAAATTCTCAGGTCTCAAAACTCCACTTGAGAGTGGAGGCTGGATCAGTTCAGTATCCAGCCACTGCTGTGCCATGACAATGTCCATGAATGACTTCCGTGTTCCTAACTACTGGGGAAAAGAAAAAGTCAGGTATTCTGCTTGCATTCCGGCTGTTTGGTCTCACAGAAACGATGCCTGTCTGCCTCAATTTCTCCTCTTGCCAGTGAAGTGCTGAACAAAACGCAGGAACGAAAAGGATGTGTTAATGCCATAGAATTCAGCTTTTGCTTCTCACTCACAGGGGAGGAATTACAGTGACAGGTGAATCAATCTGGTTTTCCTGCCCAGGGATGGGTGACAAGTGAAGAGAAACTGTGGACAGTCTAAGGATCCTCTTGGTGAGGTCTTCAGAGTATCGGCCTCTCCACCCTGAGCACATAACAAGAACATGTGTATTTCAGGACAGAAGCAAAGTTTAGGTGTAGATTTGGTGCCTGTATTAGGCAGATTAGATCTTACTTCTAACACATACCCAGGGATCCATTTTTTGTTACTGGAACTAGAACTCATTGGCTTCAACAGAAAAATCAGAACCCTCCATTCAGTGACTTTGGTTCCTCTCTTGGGTTATACTTGAGGGGACTTACCGGGCTGGTGCTTGGCAGAAGGATGCAGAAAGGCTTCAAAGACTTTTTCAAGACCCACTTGGATGAGCAATCTGGTCTAAACCCAGGGCTGACTCTGCTTTTGAGGAGGAGGTTGGATCAGAGATGTCCTAAGGTCCCTTCCAGCCCAAATTTTTCTACAAGACGACAACAGCTTGTTGTTAATTTTCATTTTCTTGCCTTGAAGCCCTCACACTCAGACCCATTCCTTTAAACAAGGGTCTCTATCACTAGCTGATGACCTGAGACATCCCGCTTCAATCCCTACTTCAGCCAGGTTTCCTACGTGGCTCTCCATGTCTCCAATCTCTGCCTGCAGAAGGAAGGCATTGCTCTGCCTGCAAAAGGCAGCTGTGAGATTAAATTCATTAGAGATCAACGGATCCTTAAATCAGTGATGATAAGGGCCGTAAGACAGACAAAGTATCGGGTGGGCAAAATCTGACAAGATTTTAGTATCTGGTCTAGTTGCCTGGATACTCTCTCCTGGCACAGAAAAAACATGCGCCACTGCCACCATCACATGGTGTGAGCTCAGAAGTTGATTCACTTCAAGTCAGCATGAACAAACAGAAAATAAAATGTCTTCCACATTGATTTCAGGGCCGGAACATTAGCAGTTATAAATTGCTAGAGACCTTTATCTTTCACACCTAAGAGTACCTTGGCTGATGTAGAGGAACAAAACTTTTTGCCACAAGCCTTGGGTTTGGAGCAGCCTATGGTTGCGTTGCGTCAGGAGCATGATTTTGGAAACTGGAGTGTGTTAGACAGTCAAGATCTGCAGCCTACTTCCATATGGTCACATTAATTTTGCAGCTTTGCCAGCAACTATGCGGAGAGGAAGACGATGTGCCTCCCACCATCCTTGTGGGGGAGGAGTAGTGCTCCTGCCAAGCAGTTTGCACAGGACAATAAATCCAAGCACTGTCCCCTCCATGAACAGCATGGAGCTTTGGATGGTGCTGCCGAATCCTCCCATCACTTCCCAAATGACAGTGCAAAGGCAACCCCTTGTAAATCCTCCAAGAGCCCAGTTAGTTTTCTCTTCCTGGGCCACAGCAGAGAGGAAGAAAAATCAAGAGAACTAACTTCCTTTTGCTGAGGAAGGACAACATGGGACTGTGTTCCATGCAAGCTCACAAAACATAAAGGTTGGAGAGTCCAGAGAAGACAGGGAGGTCCTTTTAAGGGCGTTATTATATTTCATCAGCAAAAAAAAAAAACCTTTTGCTGAGGAAGGACAACATGGGACTGTGTTCCATGCAAGCTCACAAAACATAAAGGTTGGAGAGTCCAGAGAAGACAGGGAGGTCCTTTTAAGGGCGTTATTATATTTCATCAGCAAAAAAAAAAATGCAGGTCTAACTTTAAGACCCATTGTCCTCTCGTGGCACGATATGGGACAACACACGTTCTGGAGCACCACCAACACAGAGGCTCACTGCCAGCTCTAAGTCAGTGCATGCCTGCTTCATCCAGGGACGGATACCAACAGGCCATATCCCACGAAGCCACCAGGTGTGGATGGATCTCCAACCAGGATTCGTTTAAAGTTAGGAAAGCCTTGCAGAAAAAGGGTTATTGGCACAGCAGAAAATGGGTTAGTGCCCAGAGCTTTTCCTCCGGCAGTCTGGTGCTGTGGGCACTTATCTGTGAAGAAATTACTTCTTCGCCATCTTTTTTCTCACATTTCATTCAGTTAGGATTTCTCAGTGCAAATTTTGATTCCCATTAACTTGGCTCTGAATTCAAAGCTTTGGCTTGAAGGTTCAAAGTTCTGGATCCACAGTCAATGGAAATGTCCTGAACCAGCCCCTCCCTCTTTTGACGGCTGTACAGGATAGGAATATTTAACAACATTTGTTTGTTTATTTATCACAAAGGTCCTTTCAGAAAACTTTGTGAAGGTGGCACTACTGCATGCAGCTTGGCTTGAAGTTTAAGATCCCACAAAGACGTGCCAATTAATCTCAGCAGAGCAACTGGTAGGCATGAGTGCCCCTAAATGCGGTGCTGTAGGAAAGACTTAAAACTCCAAAGATTGGCCAGTTTAATAAGCTGTGAGGGCTATACCTGAAGTG
>NW_010407234.1:0-386 GCF_000710305.1 Buceros rhinoceros silvestris | reverse complement strand
GTGGGGGCTATCCCTGAAGTCCCGCCTGCCAGTCTGCGGGCGATGCAGCCGGCGTTAGATGCTGACATGCGTGTGCTTGACTGCTCAGCATTACAATTGCAAATGGCCTGTTGTGCTGTTTCACAACATTAGCCTAGCAACAAATGGGCAGGAAAAAACAGTGACTCTGCAGCACCTCTGAAAAGGCATTTCATAGCGTTTAACAAACTGCCCAGTGCAAAACCTTCAGGCAAGAGCTACCTGCTGGGTGGGAGCTCCTCTGAAACTGCACCGGATCAGCATCGGCTGAAAAATGGCAGATGTGGAGTGAAGCCTTCTGTCTGCTCCCTGGAGTCCTCGTTTCACTGGGAGACTTGGCTTTTGTAGGCGGACAGGGTGGAAGGGAG
>NW_010407233.1:0-512 GCF_000710305.1 Buceros rhinoceros silvestris | reverse complement strand
AAGAAAACCAGTGAGATATTGAGGGTTAAACGGAAAGCAAACACGGACAAAGAAAACCAGTGAGATATTGAGGGTTAAACGGAAAGCAAACACGGACAGCGGCAGTGATCCGAGATGGTGGCGGCCACGTGGTTCTGCTGCGTGAGCAGAACACAGAGACCCGTGCAGTTACGAATTCCCCAGCAGTGCGAGATAGAGCGGAATCGGCACAATTGTACCAGTCTCTATAGCGGACTGAGGTAAAGCAAAAGCAAAGAGCTCTTGGGCGTGCAGGCAGTCGGGGCTCAGCTCAGCGCTTTCGGCGGGGCTCCGATGTGGCATGCCGAGGTGGCGTGGAGACGGGGCTCAGCAGCAGCAGCTCCAGGGGTCTCCGGTACGGCGTGCGCGGGCAGCTGGCTCCCGGACGAGTGGAGTGCGGCACAGTGTCGCTCTGGCGATGCTTGCGGCACAGCTCCGAGAGGCATGCGGAGGTGGCGGTGGCTGGGCGCACAGCTCGAGCAGCAGCAGCAGCG
>NW_010407232.1:498-760 GCF_000710305.1 Buceros rhinoceros silvestris | reverse complement strand
CCCTCCGGCGGTGGGAAGGGACGAGCTGGAAGAGGCCACGGGCCAGAAGAGCTCCTCGGGGTCGGGTGTCCAAGGGCGGCGTGTGAGTGACGGGGACGAGCCGAGAGCTTCCGGAGAGCGGGAAATGTGCCGGTTTTCCAGGAGAGGGAGACGGGAGCACCGGAGCTGGAGGACTGAAGAGCCGGGGCAAGACCCAGCCTCGTGGAGAGGGTCCGGAACAGACATCACCGCCACGGCGGGGGCCCAAGGAGGGCGAGACCAG
>NW_010407232.1:0-211 GCF_000710305.1 Buceros rhinoceros silvestris | reverse complement strand
AGATTCACTCTAAGGGCTCTAACTAAAGGGGTCTGCCCCGGCGCCGGGAACTCCCCGGTGCTGGGATTTATTCGGTGTTGGCTGAAGCTCTGCCAAGTAGCAGAGACCCAGAGAGACCTGGGAGAAGGTGACACCCGTCAGCGAGGAGTGGAGGCCGGGACCCACCACCCCGCACCCGCACTTCTCCCGCCGCCTCAGCGCCCACAGGCAC
>NW_010407231.1:3987-6496 GCF_000710305.1 Buceros rhinoceros silvestris | reverse complement strand
GCAAGTTGCCCAGGAAGTGGTGGAATCACCAACCCTGAAAGTAAATGACTTATAGGTGTTGAGCTGAGGGACATGGTTTAGTTGTGACCTGGCAGTGCTGGGTTAACTGTTGCACTATATGATCTTAAAGGTCTCTTCCAACCAAAGAGCTCTGTTATTCTGTGAAAAAGTGCAAAGGCAATGAGCCATCCCATCCTCGTTTGACTTCCTGATATCTGATCACACACCCCTATGTTCACATAGCCACATGCATGCACCTACACAGTAGGAGAGCTGTTCAGAGCCACAGAAAAAGGTGATGGATGGGTGGTGTTAGTTCTGATTGCTTTCTTCTCAAAAAAGGACCATTTAGTCCACTATCTTATGTACTACATAGGTAGAACCAATAGTAAACTTCATCCTGTTTATAAAAAGAAACAAGATTGTTTTCCTAATTAAATTTACATCACTTTGTTTTTTAAAAGTTCATCACAAACAGGGCACATATTCTGGAATGACATCAAGGACTCTCTGATGACACAGAAAGTAGGCAGTTATTTTTGCAGCAATATTGACTTTTGTTGCTCGTGTGCAACAAAAAAAAGCTTTTTTCTTTGGCACTCTCAAAATAAGAGATTCCAAAACACCACAGGAAGTAACCAGAATTTGTATGAGCTATAACTGTATATTCATAATCAGAAAAAAAAAAGGCAGAAAAGTAAATAAAATCTGGTTTTAATTAGTGATCTTTACTTTTTTCTAAGCTTTTCTGACACTGGCTTAGCCTCCCCCGCTCTGCCTGTCCTTGCTCTGAATGCTGCTTGATCACATGGTTATGTGTCAAAATGAGACCAAATGACGCAGAAAACTAAAAGTGAACTTTAACCCCACCTCCTCCAGTTATTTCCCCCACACACTGGCAGGAGAAAGAAAAAAAAAAAGAAAAAATCCAAGTATGAAGCAGAACTCATTCCCCCACAATGCTGAAACCAAACAAAAAATGGGAAAGAAAATAGTACATTTAATTTGACATAAAGGCTTTTATTTTTGCAGAGTTCTGCCAGGCAGATTATCTGCAACCAGAAGTAGAGCAGTTAGAATGAAGAGCAGAAATAGAAATGTAGGGGTGGGGACTGGGGACTGCTAGCTCAGAAGAGCCTTTTGTCTGGTGATACTGTGACTAAAGATAATCTTCATTTATCTTGTATGTTTAACTTACGTCTTGTACATGCAAAGTGCTGGAAAAAAACTCTGGAATTAAAAGTGAGTAACTGAACAAACCCATTATTCAGGGTATAATTTTTAGGCATGCTGAAGGCAGGAAAATCAGCAGTTATTATAACTCCCCCCACCCCTTTTTTTTTTTTTTTGGTCTTTACAATCTCTCCCAGACCTGTGGAGCAATAATGCTACAATTAAAGTATAGCTTATTTAAGAGTTTTTTTAACTCCCCCCCCCCCCTTTTTTTTTTTTTTGGTCTTTACAATCTCTCCCAGACCTGTGGAGCAATAATGCTACAATTAAAGTATAGTTCGACTAACAGTTTCACAGCAGGATGAAACCACATTATGTGACAGAATGTGACAGAAAATCAGAGCTGTGATGCACACTGGCTACAGAAGTACCACTTAAACCTAAAACTTTACAGAGAAGAAGGAAGCTCAAGGCTGCTGAAAACTGAATAGGATTTAAATAGTGTTACCCAATCAGTGAAATATGATTAAGGAGTCTAGAGAAATACACTGCTTTTTAGTCTCCAAAGCAAGGTGGGCATGCGGAAAAACATATTTGAGCTCTCTGGTGATAAAAGCCACAGCAAAATTTTGCACAGCTAAACTACACATTCAATCACAACTGCTTATTTCTCTTCTCTGTGATTAGAGCCTCCCACTTCCCTCATTACAGGCTTGATATTATTGAAGCAAATCCAACAGCAAGTTAGCAAACCAGCAGGGGAGCAAATTGATTATACAGCTAGCTATGGAAAAACTGAAATTCTTTATTAAGGGAAAATGAAATACAGTTAATTTATGTTTCATGTGAACACCTACTAGACTACACTTACCCTGCTAATACTCTGAATTTTCTCTGAAGCTACAATACAGCCAAGAAATTACAGAAGCTTTATTGATATAAAAATAAGTGAGGACTTTGGTATTTTTAAAAGCATTTTTCTGTCACTAATTATCATAAGTCACTCACTATAAAGAACAACATGGCGTTAAAGCTGAAAAGAAAAAAAATGGAAAGTAGGTTTATGTAGATTGGCAAAGTTGCTGTCTTTAACTGGCGTTATAGAGACAGTTCACAAATAAATGTAAACATAATCTTATCTGTAAAGCAGCAACTCAAATTCTGAGTTTTTTCAATTACATACATCTTTCCCAATTAATAATCCTTTGGGACCAGAAATCATTTTTGGAGAATAACAGCAAGCCTGTCACTTTATTTCTAAGAATTGTAGTTAAGCAGACCTTGCAGAAGACACTACCTGGTATAACACTTGCTCCATCCCAAGTGATTATATCTG
>NW_010407231.1:0-3887 GCF_000710305.1 Buceros rhinoceros silvestris | reverse complement strand
TCCCTACAGAGCTGAAAAGCATGAAGAGCTTATGAGCAGAAAATTCCTCCTGTCCTGCAGCCTGTTGTTGTCCAGCCCCAAAAGCTTGCCCTTGGCAAAGCGCTGATAAACAGGGCTCTGGAAAGGACTCCACTGAGGAACAGCCCATCTCCAAATAATTGACAGTGGCTCTCAGTGCTTCCCAGGCTACCATCTCTCTTCCCAAAGACAGTCACTGCTTCTTTTGATCCATTTTTCTCTGTACTTTTTATCCCTTAACAGGACAAGGGATACATCATCTTCAGAGATGGCCTCTGCACTGTGAGGCACGAAGGATGCAGTAACTTGTGGAAGATTAACAGCTTAACGCATGAAAACCCACACAAGAGTCCCATGGAGAGAAATGCTTAATAAGACTACTCCACAGGAAGGGACAATGCTATCTTTAATAAAATGATCCCGCCTTAGTCAGGATTCACAACCTTAATCAAACTGCAAGGAGAAGCAGCCCTCTAGTTGCTGGTGTGCCTCAGGTAGTCCTTCTTGTGTTTCATTAGCTTTTCTTCTGCCTTCTCTGTTTTGTTTGTGATGCAACATCCCTGTAATACACTTTTTTCTCCCAATTGCTAATGAGTGCTTTGAGATTTCTCCCTGGTTTTCAGACAAATCTTCTACCAATTTGCTATACTTGTTGGTGTCTTTTTGGCTGAAAACATTGTGGTGGTTTTGGCTGGGGTAGAGTTAATTTTCTCCATAGTTGCTGGTATGGTCCTGTGTTTTGAATTTGTGGTGTAAACAATGCTCTCACAGCATCAAGGCCTTTTCCGCTTACACCACCACTCCACCAGCAAGTAGCCTGGGCGTGCACAAGAAGTCAGGACTGGACACAGCTGGGACAGCTGACCCCAACTAACCAAAGGGATATTCTCTATCAAATGATGTCATGCTCAGCAAATAAAGGGGGAAGAAGGAAGGTTGGGACTTTCAGAGTGATGGCGTTTGTCTTCCCAAATAACCGTTACGTGTGTTGGAGCCATGCTTTCCTGAAGATTGCTGAACACCTGCCTGCTGAAGGGAAGTAGTGAATGAATTCCTGATTTTGCTTTACTTACATGCACAGCTTTTGCTTTACCTGTTAAATTACCTTTATTGCAACCCACGAGTTTTCTCATTTTTACTTTTCTGATTCTCTCTCCCATCCCAACCAGGAGGAGTGAGCAAGCAACAGGGTGGGGCTTAGTTGCCAACTGACGTTAAACCACAAACAACACTCAATGGTCTTATTAGAATAAAAGCAACCAAGCTTGATTGAACTATCCACTTCAGCAATATTAATTCTAAAAGAGAAGTAAAAATACACATTATACTTTTATTTCCTGATATCCTCCTGCCCCAAGAACTGGAGAAAATAAATGTTGTCTTTTTCACTTGCTGCTGTAATATCCACTGACTAATCCAAGGAATTGATAATAAATGCAAGAGAAAGTTTGCGCACGACTTAAAATGCAGAAGAGCTTATTTCACTGAAGACTGGATGTTTACCAGGAAATGAGATGGGCTCAAATTGCCCTTGTGACTGCTAGAGATGTATACTCATTAAAGATATAATTGAAGTAACATGGAGGAGGAAATAACTGGTTTGAAAGGATAGTGCCAAGACTGTCAAATCTAAAATTTACTACGCAGTCATATAGCAGCTATTTTGGGAGCCACAATCACCTCTTGGAAAAATAAACACATTTCCACAGAATAGCAATTCCATGTGTTGCACTGGGACATCCTGACTGAAGCCAATGTTTTAATGATTTTTACTACGGCAAAAAGCAGTCCCTTAGCAAAAGTGATCTCTAACCTCATGAAATTCAAACTATTTTGTTAAAAAAAAATAAAATTGAAATGCATTTTACCTAAATCTATACCTAAACAGCTATACATATATTTGTGGCTTATGAGAAAAAATCAACCAGGAAAAATACAGTGACTCTGCAGTATACAAACTCTGATATAAACAATCATTGACATGAAAAATGCTGCTTTTGTGCTGTCATGTGGTTTTCAAAAATAAAACAAACCTAACTTCTTCACAAAAAACTAAGACAGATTTCCAAGAAATTCTTAGTGTTAATTCTTTTCTGATTCATAGCAGCTATCTATTTGAAACAGTATTATTCATATATGATGCAAAACCACATCATAGCTGTGACTGGAATGTATTCAGAAAGCACCCAGAAATTTGTGTTTGTATATGTATACACATATACACATATATACATAGAGAGTCTCTTGGTAGGCTTTTCTTCTACATTTTGTTACGTTTCATTTTGCTTTTCATTTGTCATGTGGCTGGTTTGAACATTCATTTTTCCATTTATATACACTTATATAGCCTCAAAAGCCTTCCATTTTGCAAAGGGAGCATGGCAAATGACTATAGAAGAGCTATGGCTCTTCTCAGTAACCTAAAGTAAGTGCCATGGAAAATTCCTGTTGTGAAAATTAGCCCTCACATGGCTATGTAGGCTCTATATCTCAGCAGTGCCATCTTAAAGGGGAGGGCTCGGTGGAATCTAGAGCCTGAGCACCAATTTGGAAAGCCCCCATAGTTTGCAATAGAGCTGCCAGACATCGTAAATACTGTGTGATTTCATAGTACACGAACAAAAATACCCCAACATGGCGTACACATGGCACAGGGAACAGAACTTTTCCATGAGGAACAGGTTGTTTTTCTGGGGATAGGGCTGGATATATGTAAGAAAATTGCATTACTAAATGTATCTGTCCATGTGAACCTTCATCTTCGGTGTGATGAAGACAACTTGATCAGCTCATGCTACATGTGCCATTTAACTGTGTGGGATCTTAGATGCCCTCAGACTGCAATCAAGAATTTGGAAGTCCAAGTTCTCTGAAGTCCTTTGGGTGACACTATTACTGGTCTTAAATATGAAATAAACCACAATTATTATACCTTGAAGGAGAGAAAAATCGCTTTCATACAGTAGGCAACATAGAAAGGTGTCTGACAGCAGACACTGAGGGAATGACACAGCTAGAGCCTATGTCCTAGCCAAATACTTTGTGTTACACAACATTGTTTCTTAATACTTTAACAGTTGCTTCTAATGCTTTTCTGCTAATGAGCTCCAAATGCTTCACAAAGATCCAGACATTTAAAAAAAACATTTCTGTTTTTGAGTATATATTTCTGTGAACGCAAGGTGAAATCCTAAAAACATTAAAGAAGTTGGCCTGGCAGTCAGTGCAACAGAGAGGCGTCTGACAGAATCGAAGCATCATCTGGAAGAGACCTTTAAGATCATTGAGTCCAACTGTTAACTCTGCACTGCCAGGGTCTCTAAACCATGTCCCTCAGCACCACATCCACACGGCCTTTAAACACCTCCAGGGATGGGGACTCCACCACTTCCCTCATCAGCCTGTTCCAATGCTTCACAACCCTCTCTGGAAAGAAATTCTTCCTGATACCTAACCTAGCTCTCCCCTGGTGCAACTTAAGGCCACTTCCTCTCATCCTGTCACTTGTCACAAGGAAGAAGAGACCAACCCCCACCTCACTACAACCTCCTTTCAGGTAGCTGTAAAGAGTGATAATGTCTCCCCTGAGCCTCCTCTTCTTCAGACTAAACAACCCCAGTTCCCTCAGCTGGTCCTCGTAAGATAAGTTCTCTAAACCCTTCACCAGTTTTTGTTGCCCTTCTCTGAACATGCTCCAGCACATCAATGTCCTTCTTGAAGTGAGTGGACCAAAACTAATACAGGATTCAAGGTGTGGCCTCACAAGCGCCGAGTACAGGGAGACAATCACTTCCCTACTCCTGCTGGCCACACTATTTGTGATACAAGCCCAGATGGTGCTCACCTTCTTGGCCACCTGGGCACACTGC
>NW_010407230.1:0-1243 GCF_000710305.1 Buceros rhinoceros silvestris | reverse complement strand
TACATCTTCCACTTCTACGGCAGCGGGGTCCTGTGGATAATGGACGAGATGTGCCCCAGTAACTTCGTGGAGGAAATCGAGTACTGGGGAATCCACCTGAAATACACCCAGCGCTGCTGCCGGATCCTCTTTGAGGAGAAGCAGGATGAGCTCAGCGAGTACCTGAAAATACAGAAGGAGCTGGAGGCAGAGCTGGAGCCCCTGGACTCAGCGGTGCAGTTTGAGGGCAAATTTCTGGGGCAGTTTCGGAAGACGATCTGGAACCTCATCGAGAACCCGTACTCTTCCGTCGCAGCCAAGATCATCGCTGTCTTGTCGAGCTTCTTTGTGCTGATCTCCATCGTGGGCATGACTCTGAGCACGGTGGAGGAGATGAAGCACAAGACAGGGAAAATGTGGATGGAGCAGATGGAGATGATCTGCGCCATCTTCTTCACCTCCGAATACATCATGCGGCTCATCTCCTCCTCCAGCATCAAGAACTTCTTGCGGGCAGCGTTCAACGCCGTGGACCTGGTGGCCATCCTGCCCTTCTACATCCAGCTCCTCTTCGAAAACCTGGATGAAGCCGACACACTTTACCACGAGGAGCTGCACAAGGTGGAGAACGTCAGCAAGCTGGGCAAAGTCCTCAAGCTCATCAAGCTCATGAGGATCTTCCGCATCCTCAAGCTGGCACGCCACTCCACCGGCCTCCGGGCCTTCGGCTTCACCATGCGCCAGTGCTACCAGCAGGTTTGCTGCCTCTTCCTCTTCATCGCCATGGGGGTCTTCACCTTCTCGGCTCTCATGCACTCGGTGGAACACGATGTCCCTGGCACCAGCTTCACCAGTATCCCCTACGCATGGTGGTGGGCAGCGGTAAGGTGGGAGGGGAGCGCGGGGGGGCTCCGCAGGTAGGGGCTGCCTTGGTGCTTGAGGGGTTCACTGCTGTGGCTGGACAGGAGGTGGGAGAGGGACCAGCCTTCCCAGCAGCTCAGTCACGGGTGGAGCCCAGAGCCCTGCACGCTCCCAGAAAAGAGTCGGAGGGTGGGTCTAAGCTCAGAGGCTGAAAAGCCGGTGCTGGGGGGGGATGGTGGGACTGGTGGTGGACTGGGAACCTCCAGGGCTGAGCTAGGGACAAGGGAGGTGTACCCCAGCCCGGGCTTTCCCCGTCATGGGACCCAGCGTTGGGTGGGTGAAGGTCAGACCCCGTGGGCGTGGGGACAGCCGCCCCGGACGCCCTGAGGGCTGTGCAGCGTGG
>NW_010407229.1:571-2778 GCF_000710305.1 Buceros rhinoceros silvestris | reverse complement strand
GTCCTCAGAGTCTGTAGATTTCAGGCGATCCGGAGGTCTGGTGTGGGCCTCAGGCCTCGGCTTGGGCTCAGGCTGCTCCCGGCCTGGCCAGTCGGCAGGTCGGTTCGTGGGAGTAGTCCCTGCGTGCTGCTGCCCGGGAGTTCGACGGGCGATCCGGGGGATGCAGGCAGAGCTTCAGGCTTTCGGCTCAACTCGGCAGCCGGCAGTCTGGACGCAGCCTGCTCGGGCTGCTCCCGGGCCTGGTTTCGGCAGAGCAGGTCCGTGGGAGGAGCTGCTCCCTGCTGCAGGGGCAGAAGTCAAGAGAGAGAAATTCCTCCCTGCGTGCTGCTTTATAACCCTAACACGTAACGGTGCACCTGACCCTCTTTTAACCAATTAAATGCGGGGTCATAGTATTTGCATGGAATAATTATATTGGTCCACCACTCAAAACAAGGAAGTTTCAGCTCAAACCAGGAAGTTTAGCTCAAACCAGGACATACAGAAAAAAATTGGCTAATGACAGTGTTACATTTCTCTCTTTGTTTTTGCTCCAAAGAGTCTTCAGGTAATAAAAGTGAGACCATCGTTATTTAGACTGACTTAAACCTGGGTGGCATTTAGTAATGCTTATAACATTGCAGTGTTTGTAACGTGTTGTACTATCGAGGAAGATGGCTAATGGGCAATCTGTGACATTGCTGTTCGAAACATCAGTAATCAGCTTTCTTTTTATGGAGGAGGGATGGTTATGGGCAGGGAAGAATAAACACTAGGAGTGAGAGAACCAAAAAAGCTGTGCTAAAATGCTAAACAGCACTTAAGAGACAGAAAACATTTAGAACAGGGTCTGCCTACTCAAAATTTCAGAGAGGTTTAGAGACCAAATACAGTGTAAAGTTTGTTCTCACCTTATCTGTCATAAATGTGCTTGGATGTGTGCTCTGCAGTTTCCAGTATATTACACATTTTATTTCCAACCTAACTGGAAGGAAGTGACTCTTCTTTAATTAGACCTTTTGATTTTTACTGCAGGCATACTTTATTAATTATGCCACAGTACATGGCAGCCGTTATAAATCCTAGTGTGCACATACTAGTGTCCTCTAAATTGATCTCATGGACATTTGTTTTCGACTTTTGCAACTCATTGGTCCTGGTTTAATCTCCAGGACATTTTTTAATCTAGTCTCAGTTTCACCCCTGAATTTATTTTTAATTGTGTGAGATTGATTTAAAATTCTACTTATCATTGTACTGTTGCATTTTACAGAGATACTTAACTGTTTGAAGGTAAAGAGATGACAAATTAAAACAATTCAAGAGCAAGTAACATCTTGAAAAGTTTCAGAATGGAGAGTGAGTGCTCTTGATGGTTGCTGTAAGAGCAGGATTTTCCCTGAAATTAGGTGATGCAGTAATGCCAAGGCCTTTACTGTGAAAAGGTGTAAAAGAAGTGACTAATTGCTTTGATACAGAGTTTCGGAGAGTGACCATATTACCAAAGTATGCTAAAAGTACAAAAACTCCAGTGAGAGAGGGAGAGCTGCACGTGGTGCTCTGCCACCAGAGAGAGGGCAGCTCAGGCAAGAGAGGAGGAATCAGAAGTGAGCCTCAACAACTTCGTCGGAAGATCTATAAATGAAACAAAAATGAGCAGATTACTTTTAAGAGAAGAGGCTTTCTGGCTCTGGTTTTACAGGCAGTGTAAGGCCATCTGGATCCTTGCTGACACTGCGAGCACAGCTGTGGCTGCCTTTTACCTTTGCACTGGCCCTAGCAGTCGTGGATGCTGGCTGTGGGCACAGCACATGAACAGCTTTCTGGGCTCCATGGCCCACTCTCATCAGATGTGTGTGGTGCAGGGATGATGGCATCAATGTTAATTCCTTTGTCTTGGCTTTACCAGACCAGTTGCTGATCTGAATCAAGAGACTTTTTTTTGGCTCGGGGGATTTTACATGTATATAACTGCATAATCATTAGATAGATGTCAGAAATGTTTTCTCTCCCTCATTCCCGTCTTTTTTTTTTTTTCTTATTTTGTTTCATGAAGCAGTTTTGGTTGGCAACATACTGAGTCTCTCACTCATGCAGCATTTAGCACGAGCACTCTGGCAGATAGACTTGGCTTATGAATTCATTTTCATAATGTTCCAACATCCACATCATGGCTTTTTCCTGACAAGTGGGAGATTTAAAAAATAATAATAAAAAAAAGCACATTA
>NW_010407229.1:0-405 GCF_000710305.1 Buceros rhinoceros silvestris | reverse complement strand
GCAGGAATGATTTTGCAAAGTTACATCTTAATGCAAGAACTACATAGTAGGAGGCTTTTTAGGTCAGCTTAGCTGAGCTCTAGAGTTGTTCTGGGTTTTGTTTTTCTTCATGTTTGTTTTGTTAATGTCTGCTACGGTTTGATGAACTATGCCATTTGTGCTGTTTCAGAGACATCACAAAGAATGAGCAGATGCAAAAGGAGCACGATGGTGTAAAACTGGAGCCACAGGAATTTGTGTGTGTGTGCTTTGTTTGAGTGCAATGTATCTCCAGGAAAAGAGTCAGACAATCAAAGAAATCACTGTGTAAGAAAGACCAGTTTTGTGCTGTCAAGGTTTAGGGGTGGGACAGCCACTAGATGAATGACAGATTGTTTCTATTAACTCCTCTCCCTTCCCAAAGGG
>NW_010407228.1:9076-9440 GCF_000710305.1 Buceros rhinoceros silvestris | reverse complement strand
GGCAGCCGGGTACCCCCTCCTCCTCCCCGCCGTTCACCCCAGCAGCACCTCCTCAACTCATCGTCCTGGTCCCGGGCAAGACAGCGAGGGGGCACATGCCCACAGCACACCGCCCGGGGAGCAGACAGAAACCCCGGCGGAGGACTACGGGAAAGGTCTGTCCTTCCGAGCGACTCAGCTGCCTTTCCCAAGCGCGCCGTGTCCCAACAGCCGGGCTGCCGCAGAGCAGCCGATTCCTCCCGCACTTCTGCAGTCAGAGCTCAGCTGCAGAAAACTGCTGCTTCCAGGAGGGTCAGGCTCTTCCTTCGGCGCAGGATGGAGAGCTCTGCTGGCACAGCGGGGCAGGAGCAGCCCTTCAAAACAC
>NW_010407228.1:7503-8934 GCF_000710305.1 Buceros rhinoceros silvestris | reverse complement strand
CAAAACACGGCACTGCCGGAGGGGAAGGTACCCACCATTCAACCCAGCGACGGCAGAAGGCCGAAGCTCCCCACTCTGCTCCACGGCATGTGGATCTCTGGAGGAGCCTCCCCGCGGCAGTCGTTTACCTTGGGACCTCGGACGTGTCGTTTGACCTTCTGTGCCACTGTCACCCAGCAAGCAAAGCAGCCAAGAGCAGGATCCTCGCTGGAAGCCAGGGGCTGCGTCCAAAGCAAGAATTCTCAGGGCATTAGATCCAAAACAATCGGATAATCTCCACAATGCAGCCCAGGCTCGGCTGTTCTCAGCCAGAGATGCAAATCACGCCTTCACGCAGCTTCTCTGTGTGGGTATCGGGGAAACCAGACACAAAACGCCCCTGATTAAAAGGAGGGTGGTTTATCTGCAACACCCACAAAGGGTTACGTGCGGGAGGAGCGTCTGTCAGGCCCTGCTGCTGCCTCTGGGATTCTCTCCAGTGCTCTCTGCCTCCAGATGGGCTGACCGAGCGCTCCTTGGCTCTCTGTGCCGGGGCTGCACAACCAGCGCTGCCAGGACCTGGTGAACTTGAATATTTAAAGAAAAAACAGCCAAAATGAAAAGAACGAACTGAGGTAGCTCTTTGCTCTCTGTCAGGGGCTCCCAAGCCAGAGCACGCAGCCATGGGAAGCAGCACGCCTCTGCGGAGCTCTCCGTGCCGGTGGTGACATCTGACCAGAGCCAAGAGGGGCTGCAAGGGACCCTGTGAGCTACCCGCAAGGAGAGGCCATCACCCCACGCTTCGGAACCCAACCCCAGCCCTTACGCAGTTAGGGGCACGCTCTGGACCAGCAGCGCAGCTGAATGCAGCCCCCGAAAGATGAATTTCTGAAGACGGACTGAGCGCGGAGCTGCAGCCAGGCTGCCTTGCAGGCTGCGGCCAGCCCTGGATACCACCTCCCTGCCACCCCGGAGGGACATTCTGGTCAGACCTCACCAGCTGGTGACCTGGCCTCACGCGAGAGGATGGACTACAACAGGCCAGGCGTTTCATGGATGCAAAGATGTGATGTCAAAGAAGCCTTAAAGACCAACCTGAGCTCCTCTGCCCCTTAGCAATCTGCTCCAGACAGACTCTTAAGGGAAAAGGAGCCAAAACCTCTGCGGAACCAGAGAGCTTTTCCATGAGACTTGCACTAAAGTTCACAAAGAGCCCCCACTAACGCTTGATAACACCCATGGGAAAGCACCCAGCAGCACCGGCCTGCAGTCCCGCGCATCTGCTGAACGTTTCGCCAGAGAGCATGAACACCGCCTTACATCACCCATCTATCTGACAGCAAGTTAATAATGGTGACAACACAACCTGCAACAACCCACGGCAGCTGAACAACACTAGCAGCAACCTGAACTGTGCCATGAGACTGGATGGTCATTAACAAACACAAAAAA
>NW_010407228.1:5746-7341 GCF_000710305.1 Buceros rhinoceros silvestris | reverse complement strand
AAGCTCCTCTTGTTGAAGACAGCCACGGCCCGGCTCGCCTCTGATGGCCGCAGCATGAGTTGGGAAGCAGCAAAGGCAGAACAACCCCCGTGTCAGTCCCTCCCACGCCCACCACTCCGGGTTGAGGCTGCCTGGAGTTTCCCCAGGGACCACCCGAGCTCCTTTCCAGCCTGCTGAGCCCCAAGCAATGGCTGGCTCCGCTCCTCCATCCCCTACACTAAGAAGTGTCTCCTGCTGCCGCAGCCTGCTTCAGCGGCACCTCCCAGCTCCCCGCGCCGAGGAGGTGAACACAGCGTGATGACCCACCTCACCCCACAGCACAGGTCCTGGTTTTGTAGTTTTCCTTCCCAGACCTACACTAAAAATATTGTATTCCTTTATGCACACTGTTTTGTCACTACTCCCTCACTCTACAGAATCTCCTGAGATAAATTCAAATATTACAGCTACCTCACCGCTGAATCAGACTGGTGAGACGTGGGACTGCCGTTAGATAACCCAGGGAGCTCCAAGGGAGGAGGAAATTCGAGTCATGGAGGATCAGCACCTTTGTGGAGATGCAGGCTCAGAATCCATCAGAACCCCCGTGCAGACTCTGCACCACAAAGAAATCACGTGGAATACGTTGGTGGCGATTCCAGATCCACCTTCCTTCCTAAAGATGTACAAAACACGTCAGGGTACTGATGTTTTCTCATCCGAGGCAGAGCCCCAGCTTGCTCTAGGGCTGACTCCAGTCTCCAGCATTAGCATTTTTTCCTCACAGATATTCCTGGCGCCAGCGAAGCTGCTGACATTCAGATTTAACAGGTACAGTGTCACCTTGGGGTTTTTTTCCTGAGGACTAGTGAGAAATGCTCTGTGTCACTCCATTTTATTTAAGGCCGTGGCTCACTCTTTGCAAAGAAGCGTGGTTTGGGGTTAGGCAGGATTATGTGTGTCATGTCTGAGATCTGTCCAGAGTCCTTCTGCCAACAAGGAGAACCCGTCCTCGTCCAGAGACACGTGTCCTGGAGGAAGTCCTCTGTGCTGAAGCCACTCATGCTTCCACACTCACCTTCTTGCTCCTACAAGCAAGACCTTCCCATTTCAGCCCGGGACCTCTCTTGGGGTGGCCCAGTGCCCAGGTCATGGGGGCTGCTCAAAGACAGATGACAAGGTCGCATCTCACAGGGGAGAAACCCCCTGAGTTCATCAGCAGCCACTGACTGTGCCTAGTGCTGGGTCACCTCCAGCAGCACCACAGCAGCTCCGAGCGAGCACTGGGACGCACCCCCGAGTCACACACAGCTCCTGCCAGCCCTGTTTCTCCTTCCAGTTCCAGCCAGGCTTGGCTGGTCTGCACTCACGTCCCAGTCCGGGATGTCCTTTCGACTCTGAAGCATTTTGTGACTCCGGCTTCAGTTTGCAGCAAGTTCCTGCCATCTCTCAGTAACCCCTTCCCCAAAACACAGCTGTTATCTGCTGAATAAACCACCTAAAGAGCTGCTACAGAGCTGTCCCCAGACTGTGCCAAAAGCTGCTTCCCCAGGAGCCCCACGGACACACTACTACTCGCTCAGAGGCAACACCGAAGACACGCAAAGCCACATCGT
>NW_010407228.1:758-5619 GCF_000710305.1 Buceros rhinoceros silvestris | reverse complement strand
CTGAACCGTGAGCAGATCGGACAGGAGCACCGACCAGGGGACAAGACAGCGGGCCACGGTCAGCAAGGCCTGCCATCGGGCACGCATGGCCACAGTCCCTTTGGAAACAAGAGTGAAGGGAGAGATGGTGCCTGTGTACCTCTCCAGGCCACTGCTGCAGGCACCATCCTAGCCCGCGTGGGACATCACCCGGACACGAGCAGCACCAGCTCCAGAACTGCAGACAAAGCCAACAGAAGATGCTCTCGCTGGAAATCTGGACGCAGCAGCTGGGCTCAAAGCATCCCTGATATGCAGCAACGTGCCTCCTGGAGCCCCTGTTCGAAGCGTTTCTAAACCCATCCTCTGCCTCCCTGTCAAGGCACAGCTCGCTGCTTTGCTGTGAAGGCGAAGCACCGCTGGCCAGAGGGGTTCGCACAGCCCTCAGGCTGGTCACTGCTCCCACAGCAGGGAGGATTCAAGCACCTAACGCCGAGGTGGCCTCAGGGCAGGTGAACAGCTCAGCTGCTCTGCAGGCTCCAGGACTGAAATCCTCTCCTGAGCCTGATGGAGACAGAGCAGCTGCCCCAGCGACACCACTAAGCAAGCTGGGAAGTGTTTTCTCTCTGATCAGAACAGCCCGGCAGCCAGCTCAAACCTGAGCTCCCACCGCGCTAACACATCCCGAACCGTGGCACCCAACGGGGAGTCCGAAAGGCTAAAATAACGACACCTGTAGCTTGGAGCCACGAATTTTGGGGGAACCTCCATTCAGAAGGCAAATACGCTCCAGACAACACCTCTGTGAAGAGCTACAACAAGCTCGGGAGAGGAGCTGACTTTTTAACAGCAACGGCAGCGGTCCCTAGTCCCGGCTTCACTCTCCTGCTCAAAGACTACATTAAGATTTTGGAGGGGCTGAATGGTCACAGCAGGGCAGGTGGGAAGGGCAAGCTGAGCCTTCGCCCACCCTCACAGCTCCTGGGGGCACCTCCTTGTACACCATCAAGCAGAGTAGAGGCACTAACTAGATGACAGACTGAACACGGGCAGCACGGAAACCCGTGCAGGCGACTGCCTGCCTCCACTCTGTGCTCCAGCCTTTGTCCCCTGCTCCAGCTCAAGGCTCCGACGCTCCCCTTCCGCCACGCATTGGGTGGCTGGAACCCCTGAGGGCCTCAAAGCATCCCAGGTAGGAGACTCACTGCCGCAGGGGTAGAGCGCTGGCTTTTAGTCCACGATGTACTCCCGAAATGAAGCCGCACTGAACCCCAGGGATTCCTTTCCCTCTGCTTCTTATTTGGAGAAACAATCAATAAAATTCAACGGGCTGATTTTCATCCTTCACCAGCCAGAAATCTAATCTCAAGTGATGAGCACTACCCCGAACACAGCGACCACATCGACCGTTTCAGTGCCCTGCTGTGGGTACCGGCCCACGTGGATTCCACAGCTGCAAGAGCGGGGCTGCCGACATCACGGCAACTAATTTATTCTGGGAAAGGCTAATTTAATCTGGCAGCAAATGTTCTCAGAGCCTCCTCACACAGAAAAGCTTTTCTCTTGGTTGGCTTAACAACAATACAGCATATCCAAAAACGTGGAGGGATGCTGAGGAAGAAACACTACCCTTGTGTCTGGAGTCCCCTAGTACTTTTGTCTGAGAAATTTCTCCTGGTAACCACAGATCTGAGAAAACACAGAGCGCCTCTCTCGCTGGAGAGCCAAGCACAGCCCCTTGGACACAGCGGGGCTAAAACAAGGGGGCTGAGGCTTGACAAGAGCCGTGGCCATACCAGTCCAACCCTCCACGCTCTTAGGGGTGTCACCACCACCCTGCTGCAAAAGGGAAGCTGGCGCTGTGCGAGGGCCACGGCCTGGGTCACGCCTGAGAGGGCTCCTTCTCCTCTCACAAGGGTGAGAACATGCCCTAGATGGTATCCAGCAGTTCAGAACGGTTCAGTAATTCAGGAACAAGGCAAAAATCAGGGGGAAGCAGAGCATTAAGACAGGCCAACAGAGAAAAAAAAACGAAACAACACAACACTCCCCTTGTTCCTATCTGTCAGGAGCCGCTACCCCAAGAATAGGCTATTCAGAAAGCAGGAAACTCAGAGAGCAGCCGGGAAGGGCTGAGTCACAGCCATCTGAAAAAAACCCACACACCAAAACAGCCCAAAAGGGATGGAGAGGGAACGTGGACAGCAGCTGTTCTGGGTCTTGGAGATAGGAACAGGTCAATCCAGAACGTATCAGCCAAGCTTTAGTTTCAAAAGCTCTGCAAACACATGGCACTGCCACAAAAAGCAGTCAACCCTCCCTCTGCTCCTGGGAGGCGAATCCAGCTCGGGTTGAATCAGGCAGAGTTGGTGGTGCTTCCCAGCACCAGCCTCTCCACGCAACACCCGCTCGGCCGTGGGCAGCTGCCAGGACGCAGACCACTCCCCTCACCTTTGCCTTTGTTTGTTCCTCTGCAGCATTCGCATCCCAAAACCAGAACGACTTACAGGCTGGTCAAAGGCTTTCCAGAAGGGGAAGGGCGGTCCGATTCAGCCGAGGGTGAGGAGCCCTTTCCCTCGGTCACACAGGAGGGACTTGGACAGGTTTCCTACGACTCTGCGAAGGGCTGAGCCGGAGCCAAGCGCTCCCACCTCGCAGCCAGCCTCGGCGCTGCCCACCCAGCCCCCGGGACAGCGAGGCTATGGCGAAGTTTTGTTCAAGTCCTCCCATGTGACAGTCTCTGTTCCATGACCTAAATGAAATCGATTTTACAATAATTCTCCCTGGGTCAGTAATCTTATTTGCTCACCCGTAATCTCGAAGATTATACCTGCTCTCCAGCTGCGGGGCTCTGGGAGGAAGCACGAGGGATTTCCGAGCAATGAAGGCTTATTTTTAATAGACTTCCTCAGCGATCCCTCACGAACCAGGGAGGGGGCTGTCCCTTTGCAATCAAACACAACGCTGGCTGAGATCTGCCGTGAGGTGGGGAGCGTGCAGTGCCTGCACACGCAGCCCGGCAGCGAGAGGGAGCAAGCTCTGTGCTTGCCAAGTTTACCCCTCTGCAGCCATGCAAGAGCCTCTTCCTGCAGCCCACACAAGTGTCCCACTACCCATCCCAGGCAAGGCGGGGGAACGCGCCCTGCTGAGAAGGCAGCTCCCGCAGCCCCAACCTCTCGGAGCCCTGGGACTTGCTGGGATAACAACGACACCTTCACCCGTGGGCCCAGCCCTGAGCCCAGCTCCCACAAAGACTGCTCGAGGGAACTATCCCAAAGCAAACAGGCTCTCACAGTTCAACTGAAGCACAGTTCTGCTCTGCTACCGTGCCACGCAGCCAGTCAAGAAAGATGATGTAGAGCTAGAGCAGGGCTCACACAGGAGATGGGCGGCATGAAGCAGATTCCTTCCACCCCCATCCTCTACCCAGAGCTGTGACCAGCAAAGGCTAAATTCATATCTAGAGGGGAAAAAGAATAATCTTTTACGTAATAAGTTACATTCATCCCTTCTCTCGCGGTGTTAGTGAGTAACAACTGCAATGGGAACTCCTCGGAGGTTCAGCCTCAGAGGTTCCTGTGCCCAGGACCCAAATCCCCCCGAAACACGCTCAGGGTGGGCGCTGTGGACAGGTCCCAGCCTGACCCCTGGCTGAAGGCCCTTCGGCTACAGGAGGGCATTAGCTGCGCTCCCAGAGCGTGTCTGCCAGTTGTGCTCCATCCAGAGGGAAAACAGTTGTTGCACGATTTTCCGCTGCTGATGAAGAAGTTGAGCCTCAAAAATGTGCTCATCAACCAAAACAAGGCTCTGATGGAGACACCCTCCCTCCTTCCACAAGAGCAGCTGAGACAGAGCTCCAGCCAGAACAGGAACACGAGGAACTGAATTTTGGTGCAGGACCTGTTGAGGGAACACAGGAAACTCCGCACGGTCTCCAATCTTCTCCGGGAGGGCTCAGGTTCTGCAGGAGAAGCTCCCTCTCTGCTAACTGTCCCAGTCACACCTCTGGCAAGATCCTCTGGTGCTCGACATACGAACATGGACATCCCCTCGCCCAGCACCTCCCTGAGCAGACACAGCCACCACCGCCCGCACAACAGCAGCTGGGGAGGACGGAGCACGTTGGCTACACTTGTTTGGCATCACTTGGGGGACATCTGGGGACACTGCTCCATCTCCCTGCTCTTGTTACAGCCTCATGCCACCTCTGTGCTCGAGCCCTGTGTCATTTCCTGAAGTCAGGAATTCCTTCCTCACGTAATGCCTGAGGAAAACCGAGCAGCTACGTCGCTAAAGATGATTTCCTGGGGTGCACGGACATTGCTCCAGCATTTAGACAGAGAAACCTTTGGGAAAGGGAAGTTTTCAGCCTGTGCTGGCTACGCTGACTCGAGTTTGTTGCTAAAAATGAATCAGTGACGTGCTATGGTTATATATTAATTACGCTACATAATACTCGCTCTGGTTTGCCCTACTGCCTTCTCCAGTCCCACACTCTGGGAAGCAGAAGGGCCCCTACTGACTCCAGAGCCCCACTCCCAGCGCGCTGGTTGAAAGGGAACAAGCAGGAGGGTATCTCACACATTCACAAAGTGTTTCCCAGCAAGTTTGACAGCCCAAACCCACTACAAGTATCATGTAAAACATTTCCACTCAAAAGCACCGTGCCTGACCTAGCCGCCACCTGAGATTTTAGGCTCAGCCTGGAAGGTGAGAACCGCCAGCCCCTTTACCGCTTCTCACCGGCGCCAGCAGACTGTCTCTGAACACCCACACAGGGACACCTTGGGCTGAAGGACACATGACTTGGAGAAGCTTAACCTTGAGTGTGACTCCTGCAGACGACCCGGGGACATTGGCATGGCGGCGTCCATCCCAGCCT
>NW_010407228.1:0-619 GCF_000710305.1 Buceros rhinoceros silvestris | reverse complement strand
AGGATCCCATCCCTCCACCTCGCAGCAATCACATCGCAGTGCTTTTCACGCCGGGAATGCTGCCTGAGCAGCTCCTACTCTTTCGCCTCTCCAGTCCCCTTGGGAGGCAGCACCAACATCTCACCGCTCTAATGGTTACAGACCTCCCAGCCTCCCACTAACCGTTATTCACAGGTGTTCGTGGTGCTGCGCCACCCAGCAAGCTCCTCGCTTCACGGGGTTCACACAGCCAGTGGGATGACGGACAATACCAGCCCCATCACCGTAATTTATCCTCCTGGCTGAGAAGACATTCAAGCTTCTTTCTGAAATGGGCTCATCGTTCCCAGTCGCTGGGATCAGTTCCAGCCCAAGCTCATCTCTCCGGAGCAGGGATGCCTGGAAACACACACCTATGCCCAGGCCTGGCTCCCTCCTCTCGCAGGGATCTCTCTTGGCACCGGGTCGTATTTGCTCTTCTCAGAGCTGTGCCCTGCCGGCGGATCCAGCGTCCTCTCCGCAAGCTGGCACGACCTCGGCTGGGCCGGCGCGCTCGCCTTACAGTGGAAAGTCTTTGCCCAAGAACACGACCTCGCCTTCCACCCGATTAAATTTCACCCCGCTCCAGCCTCCAGCACAT
>NW_010407227.1:646-958 GCF_000710305.1 Buceros rhinoceros silvestris | reverse complement strand
TCTGCCCCAGCCCGGAGCGTGGCCGGGGGTTCTCGTGGCACAAAGGGTGCAGGGTCCGCCCTGAGCGCAGGCACCTCCCCAACCCTGGCTAACCACTAGCCAGCCCAACTTGGGCAACTCCTTGCCCACACCCCCAGGTCACCTCTCTGCAGACGCCCATGCCACTCTGCCAGCACCGGCACCGCCAGGTCCCAGCCCTGGAAACACTTTTTCTCCTGGCTGAGCCAGCCCAGGGCAGCAGCACGGCACGTTTGTCCCCACGGGATCCCTCCTCGCCCTCTCACCCCCGCTGCTGCTCCTGACCACAGGGGT
>NW_010407227.1:0-208 GCF_000710305.1 Buceros rhinoceros silvestris | reverse complement strand
TGAGCCCTCGATTGGTTTCACAACAGGTACAAAATCCCCCTGCCTGAGGAGCTCTGTCCCAGCAGTGGCCGCGTGGCCTGGGGGGTCACAAACACCTTCAAAGCACACAAGGCAGCGCCTGAGGATCTGGAAAGCTTGGTTAAGACGTGCTGTAAAACGGGGAAAAAGCGGTGAGCGGCGGGGCTGAGCCCAGGACCACGCAGGGCTG
>NW_010407226.1:23993-25055 GCF_000710305.1 Buceros rhinoceros silvestris | reverse complement strand
CCACCCAGCTGGGCAGTGGGTGGTGGCAGAGGACTCATCATCCTAAAGCGTGAGGTAAGCACGGTCGTGAATGGTTGCTCTGTAAGGGGAGGCAGAGCGTTTGGATGGTGCCCTGTTGGCTCAGGGGCCAGCTCGTTTTTTAAGAGTGACGCAGGTGAATACAGAGGATTTGGGTCATGGGACAGGGTACAATTAGTGTCTCCTGCTCCTGTGCCTCTCCACTGATGGCAGAGGGGAGCCTCTGGCAAAAAGGATTCTGTCCCTGTCAGTGAAGGGTGTGGTGGTGGCACACGGCGATATGTGTCTTTTGCTAAACACGTGCCACTGTTTTATCTCTCTGTCCTAATGTTTGTCAATACTGTTCCTTGAATAAACAAATCCCCTTTCTCTAGCAAGTTGACAGCAAGTGCATTTAAGAAATTCCCCTTGTTTCTTAAATGAGATTACATAAGGCATGAACGCATTTTCTGTCTGGGAGTTCACCTCTGGTATCAGCAAGAGCAAAGAATTACTTTAAAAGTGCATTGCTTTATTCCATAGATTATAAATTATGATTTCTCTTTGTTTATTTACATTCTTATGTCTGAAATAAATATTATGTATGTCCAGAAGCTTTGGAATTACCTTAAGTATTTCCAGTAAGTAGTGGAGGGAGTTTGCTTTGGAAAGTGCTTATAAAGGAGTTCCTGATATATTAAATAGTAGAATTGAGTGGACAGTTGGATGGAATTTTTTTTTTTTCCTTTCCTTTTCTGGCTTCTTGAGAAGTGTTTTGCATAGAGAAGTAATAAAATGCTTTTAACAAAATAAATGGTAAAGGTTAATTATGGATGTGTAGCATCAGTGCTTGTGTCAAAAGACAGCTGACAGCACAGCTTCCTGGCGTACTGTGGGTGGAGATTGGTACAGTTCTGCAGATAGTATTAATTTCTTTTCACATAAAATAGAGGCTTTTTTTACATAAAATGTAGCGAAGTGAGGGGGGGAAGGTGCTCCACTTGTTGACCATTCTTTGCACAAGACTAAGCCCTGAGGTACAGTAGTGCAGTACCACCTGAACCG
>NW_010407226.1:20261-23900 GCF_000710305.1 Buceros rhinoceros silvestris | reverse complement strand
TGCTTTCCGGTTGGTAGGTGTAGTTGTGTCTCTGTGAATGCAGGCTGGCTGTGGTTATTTAGCAAAGGTAAGTGGTGTTTCCGAATGCGGTCCCATCTGGAGATTATATTCTGTCCTGCTGTCTCATTGCCTGTGTGTCACGTTGGTTGCCATCACGAACAGCATTTGGCTCTGAGATTGCTGGCCTCTCTTTGAATTTCAGTCATTCACTCAGCGTTGCTCTTCTTCGTGGAGGAAAACTCACACAAAACTGGTGGGCTCTTATGTTATTTTGTGGGTTCATATCCTTCCCTCGGTAGCTTACAAAACTAATAATTTGAAAATAATATTCCACCTGAATTTCCAAGGGTAAGAGCAAACACTTTAAAAATTGTTCCTCCATGGTCCTCAAACAACATACATGTTCCTAAAGAAAGCGAATATACCACTGAGGCAGTTACCTTAAAAGTGGAGGGGTTTTCTCAGTACGCTGTTCACTTTGTTGTTTTCCTCAGCGTGCAGCTGAGGAGCTCTCTCCTTAGTTCCGATTCTGACATGGTAACTTTTCCTGCCTCCTCCTAGTAACGAAGACGGTGTGTGCAGAGCAGTGTGATGGACGGTGCTATGGGCCCTACGTCAGTGACTGCTGCCACCGGGAGTGCGCTGGAGGCTGTTCTGGACCTAAAGACACTGATTGCTTTGTATGTGTGAGACTTCTTATTTCTCTTGTTCCTGGCAGTCAGACTGCAAATTCTTAATGCTTTAATCCATGAAATTCACAATTTTGTGCCTTTTAGTGTATTGTACGCACACTCCCAGGTTTAGACTGCGGATTTTAGCATTTAATATTTCTCACATTGTATTAACATCACTTTCTACTTAATGTTACCCATTAAAAGATCTATGAGATTTGTAAATACAGATTGGGAGCCATTAATATGGTAATGTCTGTGATTTTTATCTTTTTATTTTCTGAAGTTAACTTTTAGAGGTGATAGGGAATTTTTAGAAGTATTTATCATTACATTTGAGCGTGGCTTTTATTACTGCTCTGTATGCTTTTTACTTGAAAGCCAAGAATACAGTTTAGCTTCTCTGTGAGAGGTGTTCCCTAGTACTGCCAGAGAAATTTAAATTTTAAAATTTTTTTACAGGGCATGCTTCTTAGTGGAGAAGGAAGGAAAGTGGTTTCCAAAATACTCTACCTCAAAAGCATGCTACTATGTATGCTTAAGATGAAAAGAGGAAAAGGCTAGCTTTTTCCTTAAAATATAGACAATCTGAACATACAGGCCTTTAGATGAATTTGTCTTGTTTGTGGCCCATTATTTATAATAGCATAAGCAGCTTCAGAACCCAATGCTGATCTCACACAATGTGTTGCTCATCACACTGGGTTGCAGAGGCAAGTTTTGCAAATATTTTCACGGGAAGCAAACCTAGGGCTAGAGAAGCCTTGGACTAGAACAGAGAGGTGGATTTGCAAAGGTACCCAAGTAACTGCAGAGACGTATCTGTGAAGTTGAGTAGGCTCCTTTTAAAATGTGCCAGATGGGACTGGGGTGAGCGATCTTATGGCATGGAAAGTGGCAAGTGTTTTGATAGTGTAGGCACGTGGATCGTAACGAGCTAGCAAAAACGAACCTTTCCCTGGCTGGACCTGAAACTTGCTCACAGTTCATATAGCATTTGAGAGCGGTAGGTTTTGTCTTTCAAAAACACGTTCTAAATGCTGCTCTTTTGCTGCTGCTGAAATCAGTGAAGGCCTGGCTTACCTGAGAACAGGTTGTCCTAAAGCCGTTCTTTGTGGCTGGGGCTTTACACAAGTACTATTCAGCACATGTGATATGCTTGATCCAGTGCTTCACTGGAAGCTCTGGGTTGGCTTTGGACTAGAGACTGGGAAAATAACATCCTTTCCCAAGTCATGTACAACCTAAATAGCTAAAGGAGAGAGGGGAAATGCAGTTATTGTTCCTCTGTGACTGTTGAGGAGTACCCTCAGACCTGTTGTGTCGATGTGTGTCCATTTTCAAAGGTTAAGGACAAGTTATTTGTGGTATAAGTTCTGTAAAACTGCTGACTTTCTGAGTTGTGGCACTTATGGAGAGATACGTATGCTAAAAATCAACCAGTGTGTTTGTTCTGATCCAGCAGAGAAGCACCCAGGGCTTCATTCCCATTCACTCCTGGCCCAATAGCACTGTTAAAGAAGTTCAGCCGGGGTCTGGCAATTGTCAGGACTAGTCATTACTTGCTTAGTACAAGTCGGTGAGGAGTGTAACCCTTTAGGCTATAGACAACTGAGATACAGAACTTTGTGTGTTCCCGTGCATGTTCCCGTGCTTTCACTCACAAATTACCATCGTTTAGCACCGAATGCTAGAAGTTTGCATATATTATCAAAGCAATTACAAATGTACACAAAGCATTATAGTCATAAACTGAAAGTTCCCAAATCGTCTAGGTGAACTTTCCTGAGAAGTACCATCTCTCTGGAGAGTATTGTTGTGCTTTACTTCATGAGTTTGCTAAACCACTACCAGAAGGTTGTCATGTACGTGATTGAGTACCTTTTAAGTCAACAGCGGATATAAAAAATGTGTTGAGGAAACAAACAAAATTGTATTTATTAAAAGGTGAAAGTACAGTTTATGAAGCAAGAGGAATCATTTAGCATATGATGGCAGCTTGCAGCAGCATCCTGTTGTAAATATGGTTTTAATATTTCTAGATAAAATTCATCCATCCTTCACATACTGCCAAACAATCATTTGCATATTGAGTTCTAAAAGCAAGCCAATAACCATCATCTGGCATAACTGCAGTAAACCCAGGTTTACAGACATGCTGTCTTGCATTCAAAAGCAAACTGGATCTAAAGCTTGAAATGCGTAGGAGGGCTTG
Source organism: Buceros rhinoceros silvestris (assembly GCF_000710305.1). Classification (NCBI taxonomy): domain Eukaryota; kingdom Metazoa; phylum Chordata; class Aves; order Bucerotiformes; family Bucerotidae; genus Buceros; species Buceros rhinoceros. The sequence continues at coordinate 21,014 of NW_010407226.1, read as the reverse complement.
GTCAAGTGCCCACTGGAGTCAGAAAAGTGGCACAACCCTATTCATAGGGTGGACTTCCCATCCAGTTCTCAGTAAAGGAGTAACTGATTGTATTTACCTTTGTGAGATAAAAAATAAATCTGATTCTGTGAGAAACTTGACCGTTCTGGTAATACGCGTGTTGAAGGACCAGAAGAGACAGGACCAGCAGTCTGGCTTAGCTCCTGCTCCGTGTAGGACAGTGCCTCATCATGGAACATCCTGTTTGTCCCTATCAGCAGCCAGTGTTGTCCTTATCCCATCAGTAGCCTCTCCCTTCTGAAATCCTCCAACAGGACAAGTAACCTCCCTCAGTCCTGCTGGTCCTGATCTCAACGGAGATAAGGGCTATTGGTAAAAGCAGCAAACCAGAGGAAACTTGTTTACGTTGGTCGCAGTTCCAGCCCTGGACAGGAGGGGACGACACACATGTCAGTGTCCTTGTTGACTCTTTAAAGCCTCAAAACCATCTGTGTTTATTACAACTGGAAAAAGACCAGAAGGATTCATCACTAGGGTACAACTCCTAAAGCAAGCTGGCTTCTGGAAGACTGGTTAGTGGGAAGCAAAATCCAGTAGCAGTGGTTGCTTAAGCTGCCGGAGGGACACAAGACAGGCTACACCTTTCATATTCCCGTGAAATTTGACACTGATGGTATGCTTTGTAAATATTCCTGCAGCAGTTTTTTATAAGCTGTGGTTGAAACCGTAGACACGATATGTGGGGATCAGGAA
>NW_010407226.1:7852-20195 GCF_000710305.1 Buceros rhinoceros silvestris | reverse complement strand
GGAATGCCAAAATTGGTGGGGTTTTTCTACTGCTAATTATCAACCTTGCATGGTCGATTATTTTCCCTGCATACCATTACTTTCTCTATCCACACGCTTGCCTCTTCATTTGTCAGGGCCCTGTCCTCTGTCAGCTGTGGGTGGCTGAGCTTGAATACTAAGTGATATAAAGTCCTATTTTCTCTTCTCAGTGTGTGAAGCAACTGACCTTGTTAAACTCGCCACTTAGGGAAATGACCCCCTCCTGCGCTAGCTCAAAAGAAGTTTTTCTCCCTCTTGCTTTCTAATTGGGAATTTCAGTTTTCAGCTGGACGATGGACTCACGCTGTAAGAAATCTCAAGGTTGGGCCTGTGAAAAACTCATTAGCATTTCTTTAGACTATGATAAATAGCTGCTCACTCTTGGCAGTTTGAGAATGTCCTACTGGGTTGTGAATTAGTTGATTGCTAGTAGTAGCAATAGTTATTAAACAAATGACAGTGTTATGTTTTTGTAGGAAGTGCTGTAACAGTGAACTGTGCTTCAAATTAGAGGGGGCTCAGTGCGCCCCCTTTTATAAGTCATGTGTTTGCTAAGGTCCGAGCAAGAAATAAAAGTAACCAAAAGAAAGGTTAGAAAACTATGTATCACGTTCCTCACTGTGGCAGTGAACAATCAAGACTGTATTTAACCTGAAACCCCCCCAAAGCAGCTCCGTGATTTAATTTAATATTTTTTTCTCCCTTGTTTTGCAGGCCTGTATGAATTTCAACGATAGTGGTGCATGTGTCACTCAGTGCCCCCAGACTTTTGTATACAATCCCACCACCTTCCAACTGGAGCATAATCACAATGCCAAGTACACCTACGGGGCTTTTTGCGTCAAAAAGTGCCCACGTAAGTGCGCATTAGCTGCCTTTTCCTGCAGTGATGGAAAGTTTGAGTTGCATTTCAGGAGCCTTACAGAACAATGAGTGAATGGGAGCTAAGTGCGTAGTGCAGAATCTCCAACCACTCCACATGTTTTCACAGCCTGTAATGACTCAGTCATGTGTTAACTAAAGGCAGTGACATTCTGAGCCCCGGGTGCTTCCCAAGTATCCTACACTACAGTGGTTTTCTCAAAGAAAGGGAGTTCACTAGGTTTCTGTTTTCTTGACCACCACTCGTTACATTCATGCTTTCAATCAGCATTTCTGAATTTCAGAAAGAATGTTAAAACAGGGCTAAAAGGCTGTATTAGCTGAGTTGTGTAAGGGTAGAGATTTCTGTGTCAGGAAAAAAACAGTCTACCACCAGTGTCACCTGGCACCAAATACTTTCATGATACTGCTGTTTATTTCTTACATTGGAATAATTAGAAATTTTGACAGAAAGTTACCATAAATATTTTCTGAGTAGTTCCGTCCCAATGAGAAAAAAACATGCAATACAGGCTTAAAACTCCAGAGTAAAACTACAGGGGAAGAGGGAGTTAAAAAAAGAATAATCCCATGCATGTAAAACACACATGCTTCTGAGATACCAGACAGCTGATGTTAAGTAACAGAAAAATTAGTGTTGTCACTTACATAGTCTTTGATACTGCTGTTTTAGTTAGAAAAAAAAAAAAACAAGGAAGACGATATTCTTGCTCTCCCTTTCATCCCCACCAAGGTTTACAGTTGTATTTTGCATTAATTATTTTGTCCGTAAATTACGTATAAGAAGGATGAGTAATCTGAAATAAATGGAACTATAATTCAAGCCAGACAAAAATCCAAATTTTGAGTATTTGTGGAGAAGTTCTGATGTGATAGAGGGCTGAGGCTGTGACTGTTGAGGTGTAGTTCTGTCTCTAATAGAGTGGTGGGGTTTCTTAAAGCAAGATAATTTAAAAAAACCCAAACAAACTGGTATACCATGCGCTACTGAAGGGATATGATTCTTTGTCCAAATAGTTCACTGAAGTTCTTTTTTCTCCTCCTTTCTTGGCAATATTAAGCTTTCAGTTAGGTAGGATCAGTCTATATCCCCTTTGACATTTGTTTTACAAGGCAAAATTGAAATACTTGTCATTGTCTTTTGCAGTGTTTTATACCAGATGTATATATTTGTGTGTGCTTGAAAGAGACAGGGCAGACCATCTTGGTTGAGTTCTCTCCAATTACTGTAGCTTTTTTTACTACAAATAATAATAAAACCAAATTGGAAGGGGGGCGGGAATCAGGCCTGACTATTCAAGGATTTTCATAAGTCTCCAAAACCTTGCCTAATTCAATTGCTTATATACTTCTGAAAACCCTGAGCATTAAATGTTAATGTCACTGAGAAAGTGCTGAGGTAATTAATAAGATGTACTGATGCGGAGTCCAAAACCATGTGTCCCGGTATTATTTAGCCCAGTGGTTCACTTTCTGCCAATATTTTCTTTTTCTCTTCAGACAACTTTGTTGTAGATTCCAGTTCTTGTGTCCGTGCATGCCCAAGCTCCAAGATGGAGGTTGAAGAAAATGGTATTAAGATGTGCAAGCCCTGCACTGACATTTGTCCTAAAGGTAGGCACTAGTTTAGTATAAATTTTCTTGAATGTGGTCTGCACTGTTGAGCATGGCAGGGTGTTACTTTGGCATGAAATACCCTTCATGAGTACGTGGTAAGTATCGATATCCTTTGGATAGCCACAGAACGTTCAGCTATGTCGCTGAGTATGAAGTATATACAAGAGAAGGAAGATTTATTGAGGTGTAGTGGTTATGTGGCCAAACCAATTACTTTGATTAGATAAAAATGAAGGGGACTTCTCTGCTGGTTTTAGAGAAAACGGAAAGAATTCGTGATTATGCTATTTTAATGACAGAAAAGTATTTCCTGGTGGTGTGTTAGAGCCATCCTTTTGTCATTCCAGAGGGGGCCATACTAAAGCCCTGGCTTCAATGTATGGTATGTCTCATACTTGTCAATACAAGGTTAGGTTTCCATTTGTTTTTTGTCTGTTTTTTTAAAAATATCTCTGTTCTCCCAGAATTTTCTACCTCCTTTCTGAGTGTCTAAAACATAGACTAGAAGTTTTTCAGCTCATGGTGCTGTTGAGAAGACTGAAATCTGTAGGTTACTTTGCTGTCCCAGGCTCCACTATGGAGACTTTCTGCCCCCTGCTTGAAGGTCTGAGGAGCAAAGTACCATTATGGGCCTATGCCACTTCTCAGTCCGCGTGGAAGCTGTCTGGAAGGGAATGCACAATGAAGCTGCTGAAAAACTGTAAATCAACAGTCTCTTCATATGGCTGAACCAGTCAAACACAGAGATCTCCGCCAAGGCAGGGTGCTGACATGCTGAACTGTAAGCGAAAGCCATGTCCAGTCCTTTGACCTGATTAAAGTAAATACCTTTTTTGCTGGGTAGATAGTTTGGTGCATGAAAATGCATGTGTGTTTTTCAGGATGAGCTCTTAGCGTCAGTCTGAGAGGAGGAAAGATACCATGTTTGTAGAAGGTTCAGAGGTACTGCTGGTAGTTGCCATTAGAGGGGCCCAATTAGGGAGATAGGATATATGATGCAAGTCATGAAGGATTTGTTCATGGAAGCATCATCTGTCCCAGAAAATGCACTAAATTACACCCAAAATCTACACAGAGAAGTCTCCTCAGTGGGGTGTCTAAGTTTCTCCAGGCCTGAGTGACTTAGCATTGTGCTGATGAGTAAGTAAATAATTATTTGTACGTCTTTTCTGAAGGAGCTCATGGCATGTGAATGGTTAAGTTCACGAGTCATCAGAGCAAAGGAGAGACTTCGTGAGCTAGCAGTGTTAGGGCCCCTCAGTTTCTGCAGGGAGTAGTGCACAAATAAACAGCATGGTCACCAGGCTAGTCGGAGCCAAGGTATTGGCTGTCTGTTTACAGCTGACTGGAGTGGGATTTTGGGTGGTTCATTCTTGCCTTTAGATCCAGTGTGGAATGGCTTAACCTGTGTGCCAGGATGTCCTTCTGTGGCAGTATTTCAGCTTATTGTTTGTTTTAAATTGTCACGTGCTTCTTTGGGACTGTGGATAAAGGGTGCCAGTTTAACACCTCTCTGCTGCTTTATCTCTGAAAGAAATGAAGACTTGGGTCTGGAAAGCCAAGGTGTTCTGATTCAGTAATTGTTTTTCCTAGTGCTTTACACAAACTCCTTGTTTTGGCAGCTTGTGATGGCATTGGAACAGGGAGTTTGGTGTCAGCTCAGACGGTGGATTCCAGCAACATTGACAAGTTCATAAACTGTACCAAGATCAATGGCAACCTTATCTTCCTTGTCACTGGGATTCACGGGTAAGTGACAAAATGTTAAAATGTTATGGTGCCAGCTGAAACGAATTGTGTCCACCTCTTAATGATGGCCACAGGCTGCTTTTAACTCAACAGCAGATCCAGGATAAATTACATTTTTTCCTTCCATTAGAAAGGAAATTTTTACTTTGATCCTTATAATTCAGCTTCTAGGAATTGAAATGATGAAGTAGACTGCACTAGAAAGAGAAAAGACGACTATGATCTTTGGTTACTTTGAGATCATCAGTACTGGCTTACAATAACGGCTGATCAGAGAATAAGGAGGAGAAGGCAAAGTTACCTGCCAGTGGTTTGTTTAAATTTTGTGTGACCAGCAGTCTGATGGGCGGAATATGCAGAGAGTGCCTCACGTAGCACAAGATGTCATAGCCTGGGTGGCTGTCACTGCATACGCGTGCAAAAAAAGCTGCCCTCTTGTCAATCAGCTTTGAAGTATAGATTCAGGTTTCATTTGCAGAAGCTAACAAAACTCACAGGTATTTAAATCCACAGTTTTGGTTTGAATGGGGCTGTGTATTGTCTAAGGAACAGTTGAAGATGCGGAGGGACAGCAGCAATATTGAAAAGTCCCCCCAGAGTCTCCTTCTAAAGGAAGATACAGCAGCCAGGTAACTAGTGCCTGGCTGTTTACAGTCTGGTGTGTTTGCCATTGTAGCAAAGGTGAGTACGTGATGCCAATGCTGCAAGGGGTGGGATGTGTCCAGGAAGACAGACCTACTGTTTTGATGGTTAGCTGAGGTCTGACACAACTAGCTGCTTTCTTGCATTGTATTCTTTGTGTCATTGAGAGAACACAAATCCGACTGTTGTCTTCTAACTCAAGCCTTCATGTTGACAACAGCCACGGTGCATTACATGTGACACTTTGAGGTATTTTTGCAACTGGTTGTCAAGATTTGATACCTGAAATACAGTTCCTAAACAACTCCCTCTTTGCAGCTTTATAACATAGAGAAAATGTGATTAACTGAACACCTGCAGATTGATCTGAAATGGATTTCTGGCATGAGAAGTGCCAGCAGATAGTTCTTCAGTATTTCTATAGATTCAGATATGTTTAGATTATAATAAAGTGGTTGACCCTAGGCTGTCTGGATCAAATTTCCCTACCAGGTGATGTGGAAAGAATGAACTTGATTTGATACAGTGATTGGTTGCAATGCTTCACCTACAACTTGACTCCAGCCATGAGAAAGACAGCTGAAAATCCACTTCAGTGGGGCCCTGCAGCTCCATGATTCTCAAAAGGCCAACAAATGTGAGCTTTGGCTGTGTAGTTGGTCTTCTCATCTCTCCAGCGAGGGAGTACAGTGTGAAAGGTTAATGTAGCATAGGGAGGAAGAAGGACTTTGGTTCAAGGGGTTTAAGGAAATGCTGCTTCGAACTTTTTGAAACCCCGGAGAAGGTCACACAGGAGTCAGTGCTCAGGCTGTCACACTTTCTGATCTGACTGAGGGGCTGGATGTAAATCTATTAAATCTCACAGGGCTGGAAGTACACTAGTAAACGCAAGTCAAGCAGCTAGAGGACATGAGCAATTTCGTGTGGATTATTCCAGTGCATTACATGAAATGTTATTTTGAGTATTAGAACTGCTTTTGCTGCAAAAGTTGTATTAGCTGCAAAGTTACGAGATGAGTCTCATTTAAAAAAAAATCTGTTTAAATTAAAGGGACCAAAACCAAATTCATGTGAAAAATATCTAAATTATGGACTATCAAGCAGAGGGTTAAGATATTTTATTCTATTTTAGTAGAAGAATATAAGCTTACACATGTAACGTTGAAACTGTGTAGCACTTTTGTCTCTCATGCTTTATGAAGAAAACACACTTCAGTAGGTCTTAAGGGTGAGGACATGATGAGTTCTGCAACCCTAAATTTTTCAACAGCATAAATTACAGTAGTGTTTATTAAAAGGAGAGAAGAAGATTTGAGAACTAATTAAAATAACTTTATTTTTCTAGAGCAGCTTTTTGCTTAACATTTCTGTTACATTTTGAAAATCAATGATGCAGAAAGGAAATTTTAAAAATTACACTAGCTGCACAAGTGGTTTGTTATGTAAATGGACAGTGTAGAGCAATAACAATACGTTTTTCCACTCCAACTTCTAGTTAACTTCTGTTACAAATTAATTTCCTCAGAATGAACTGCAGCTTTTCAAAAGTGTGAAATTCCAGTGTTTCAGATTGCAGGGACTTGAAGGCCAGCTCTCGGTGGGGAATTGAAAGACTTTGTGGTGGCAGAGAATGATTTCAGTGAAAGATGCTGAGCGGATTATTTGTTTGTTTTCACTGGGAGCTGTGCTCTTACAATTGATCTGGTCATATTTTCGATCCTGTGTCTGCAGCCTGTCTTCCCTCAGTACTTGAACTTCAAGTCTTTGTGAATTTATAATTATTTCTATAAAAACTATATATATAATTATGAATTGGCTATATGCAGAATTATAATCATTTTTATAGAGAGTAGATAATTATGAATTGGCTTTAATTAGCATCCAGATATTAGGTGGGTTGACGATAGACCTGCGCTTTGGTGAGTCAGTAGTACTCATTCTTCTACGGTAACGCTCTGCTGAAGCATGTGGACAAAGTGATCTTCATTAGGACACACAGCTGCTGCGTGAGACACAGACAGAAAGCACATTGGCTGGAAAGTGCCGTACAGGTGGGATGCAGCCTTCTCTGCTCTTTCCTTCTGGTGGGGTGCTGAACAGCCACGCTGCCTTCTGCTTGTGTTGCTTACTGTGAAGGGGTGGGATACACCAAGGAGAGCTGTAGGTTTAAGGATGGGCAGCCCCAGCTAACAGCAAATGCTGCCTCCTCCTTCCCCGCCACCGACTTGCAGCAAGAGCAACAAGCCCTCGATGCTCAGCAGCTTTTTGTCTTGCCTTGAGTTGTCCATGTCATTTCACAATGAGCTGAAACTTTCTTTCTTGGAGCTGTAAAATTCAGCTGTGTCTGTTCTACTGAAAAATCCTGGCTTTGCTAAGAAGATGACTGCATTATCCTACAGTTTTATGTGTTGCTTAAACAGCCAGATGCCTGATGCCTGATCTGTTTTAGGAGTTTAAATGTACATTTGTCTCTTTAAAGACTACTTTATCATAGGATTTGGAGGTGAAGTTCAGCAGCCTCATGTTTTTTACAGGCAAAGGTTTTCCTTTTTTCGTAGTAATGCATTTTAAAAGCAAACTGCTATGTTTCTGTTAGGTAGTCAGAACTTGATATCTCGTTTTCCAAGAGCCCCAAACTGTTAAAATTAAGTGTATATGATGCTTCTGTGGTCCACAGGGCTTTCTGTTAGGGTTAAAGAACTCATTTTGTTGCTGCTAACCTAGAGTTGCCTGCAGGACGGTTAGGAGTGACCCCATCAGCCTGTCACTGCATAGATGTGTGAGGCCTGTCCCCAAAGACGTTCTAGTTGATTACCTGCCTGTTCCAATTCCAACAATGATGGCTCTTGGAAAGCAGAAGGAGGAGAGGTAGAAATGCATGCTGTACATTTACTGAGGATGTTTCCTACCCTTAGAAAACCCACAAAAGTACCACATCATGGTGTTTCAGGATTTTTGAAGGATTTTCATTTGGGTTAGGGTTCTAGTTGTTGATTTGAACAGCTGAACAGTCTTTACTCCTTTAAAGTCAGGGGAAAAAGAAAGTATTTACAAAATTGGTGGTACTCCCCAAATGAAGATCAGGTTCGTCTTTTTACACTGTAGCATATCTAACTTGGATAGTTTAATGTTTGGGGGGTGGGGGGTGGGGGGCGGAGTACTTAATTTCTCAGATGACAAACTTACTTGGCAAAGATCTGTGCTGATGTTCCCCATTCAACACCTTCTAAAAAGTTTACCCTTTTAATACCGTGTGCCAGGAGCTGCTGGCATGCGCTTAGTTCTGTTTTGCTTGTAGCTTGTCGCTCATTTCAGTAGCGGTTTTGTTATTCCTGGTAGTACAGTATCACAACTGTACTATTTGGGATAGTACTCCTGGAAAAAATGTTGAAACTTGACCTTTCCTTCATGGAGGTCACCTGTGGTTGTTTAGAATCCCTTAATTTTCCATGAGCTTAAATATTTGCTGAGACATTCATGATTTGAACTTAAAGAGGCTAAGCAATGTTATTTTCCTTCAAGCTGAGTTAGGAGAAGTTAGACGCAGGTTCTGCAGGAGCAACAGTTTGAAGAAATTGAAACACTGCAGAAATCTGGAGCGTGTGCTGCCTACGAGCCAAGGACTGACCTCCCGAATACTGCCTTCTACATGCTATAGCTTTGAGAACCTGATTTTTGGGGGTTTTTGTTCAGGGTATCACATGTTCTCCTTTTAATCTTTCAGGGACCCATATCACACAATCGCTGCAATCAATCCAGAGAAATTAAATATCTTCCAAACCGTGAGAGAGATAACAGGTAACACACTTCTGATTTCCTGAAACCTGAACTTCTCGCTTTGCGTTTGTGGTTGTCATTTGTTGGGTTTTCTGAAGAATACAAGGTGCTTTTTTCTTCAAACCCACCACGCTGTAAATTTCATAAAAGTTTTTCAGTATCAGCTGATATTCACAAGTGTGGTGTCCTTTGTTCATGAATACAGAATGTCCATTATGTTTGGGGTACGCACGCATCAGAAGACGAAGACCTTACTGTTGAATAGCTGAGGGTCTTCACTTGAAAACATTTGAAATACGCCTTGGAAAAAAACAGAGAAGCCAGTCTGGTTTTCTGGCTACTTCTCGTGGTCTAATTGCAGATGCTGCTGTGCAAATTAGTTTCTGTAATTTAAAGACAAATATGCAATGTGTAGGGGCTAGTCCTTCCCATCTGTTGTGACTTTTCACAGGGTTCATATAGCTAGAATGCAGTGCTTTGTTTTCTTGCACTTTGCTTCTTGTCATTTTGCCATTTGGGGGCAAGGGGGAAGATACTGCAGCTTTGAGTTCTCGATTGATTGCTGGTTATGGAGATAGAATTCTTTTTTTTTTTTGCATTTCCCTATTTCATGTGAAAAAAAAATCTTTGGACTCTACAGCATAATTGGGGGAGCTCAACAAGAGTGTGGCATTTGAAACGAGGTCTCTCCCACATGCTTCACCTCTCAAAAGTTGTGTGTTTCAGCAAGCCAGTGGTATTGAAAAATGAAAGTAATCTGTAAATCTCTCCCTAATTAATGTTAATCTGGCATCTGGGTGTCTGTAAATTGTCTTTCTCAAGCACACTGTCTAATTGACAGTCTCAGCTCTACTATTTAAGCAGAACTATCCGTATGCTTAAAGAGGTACTGCGTTTCAGTCCAGTAGCAAATCAAAATTGTAAGCAACTGCGCTCTGTAGAGGTCTGTGCAGAACAAAGTAAGTGGCCCTACGTACTTGTGCAGAGAATGCTTTCTGGTGATGAACAGTCCTCGCACAGAGACTCGGAAGCAATTTCTTTGTTTTAGCAAAGTCTTGTCACCTTTGAATGAATCGTGATGGTTCTCCCAGCTTCTGTCCTAAGTCTCTAGCACATTTTAAAATGGAATGTTCTGAGTTCAGGCCAGTCTTCACTCTTTTTTTGTTTGGAAAAGGCTGGGAGGCCTTGCGAGATTCCAGCCTGTGTTTAGATTCTCCCTCAGTGTGGCTGTTGGAAGTGGTTGTAATGCTGCCGTGACGAGTCCTGCTTTGCTTTCTTAGAGGACAGTGTGGTGAGCAGCCCTGATGAATTCAAGGACATTAGTTCGCAGCATTCATTACCTATTTCTTTCTTCTTCTTAAACCTCCAGTGTCTTTCTCATAGGCTAAGCCTGTCCTAACTCATGTATGTGGTAAAGCAGTCTTTATGGCTGAAGTCATTGACGTTCTTGTGCTTGTCTTGTTCTCCTTCAGGGTATTTGAACATACAGTCATGGCCTGAGAATATGACAGATTTCAGAGTATTCTCTAACTTGGTTACTATCGGTGGAAGAGCTCTCTATAGGTAAGGTACTTCCTCTGTTGATGGAATCATTTTTTTAATTAGTATTCAATGATTCTTTTTTCAGTAACTCAGAATGCAACATCCTTTGGGAAGGGCTTCGTAGACTGATATATTTTTCTCTGTTACCAAGGTATGCCCTAACAGTATCTTTGCTAATCAGTTGTTTATAATGGGTAATACCTTTTGAACATAACGATTAAAAAAAAAAAATTAACATGTCTTGGTTCATTGCTGTAGCTATTAACTCATTGTCTGGAAACTACATTTTATGGTTTAAAATACCTTGTGCATGTGAAACATAACTTAAAAGACATTAATGGTATAACTTAGCCCCCTTATCAGGAAGTTTCTGTGGCTGCAATTGGAAGTGCAGGCTCATGCACCCAAAGAACAATGTGGTGGTAAGAAGCGGTAAAAGATAAATACATGGAAGAACACTGAAGTCACTGAGGTACCTCACAGGTGCAGTGACCATTAGCTCTGTAGTGCCATTTTTACCAGAGATGTTTCTGTATGAAAACTCACGTGGAGGATTTAGTTTGAAGAGAAGAAAGTGTGGTGAGTAGTAATGGGGGAAGCACAAGAAGGTACTTGAATGATATATACAGCAACCCTTGGTTCCCTGTTGTGTCACGGGATTCTGCTGGCATCTTAAACAGCAAACCCAGCAGAACAGGAGGGGCACTGATACCTTGAGATTGAATTTTAGCCCAGCATTCTCTTTGGAAACGGCAATTTTTATTTGGAACAGCTGGAAAACAGTTGTAATCATTAAAAAACAATAACTTGAAGCATGCCCAGAAACTGCGCATTGCCTTTGCTAATCTTCAGTTGTAAAATATGTGCACTCATTTCTGTGTTTACACAGACAATTGTTTACAATTCCTTTGATACAGAAAGGTGATAACCACGTATTACAACAAAAGAAAAATGAAATGTAGAAAGTAGGCTGGAAAAATTTCCTCGAAAATAACCTTTTTTTACTGTGTTACTATAAATGACATTAATTTGATGCCTGACAGAAGATGTTAATACATTTGGCGTGACTTTGTCTCCTTAGCATGTGAACTGTCACGGTATTAATTCTCTTGGAAAAAAATCAGGGATTTAGGGAGTTTTCTCAACAGCACTTTATCTCAAAAACATGGCTTAATGGGGAAATGGAACTAGTTCAGTCCTGCTGGGCCACTTGGCCTAGAGCTGAGAGCGTCACAGCTTGTGGTGTCGCAGTTCTTACGGGGCTCATAATTTTCTAGGCAATAGACCTAGATGTTGACTCAAAATACTTGTGTCACCCCGAAGTAAAAGTTTTCTGAACATATCTCAATTTTGCCAGGAAGATCATCTTGACATTAGGAATGAGTTCTAGTGGGAAATTTCTAACTAGCTCTAGTAAGTTCCACCTTCTGGAGCTAATTCCTGTTCTCTCTTACTTTTGTTTCCATCACAGTGGTCTTTCCTTGCTCATTCTAAAGCAACAAGGAATTACCTCTCTGCAGTTTCAGTCCTTGAAGCAAATCAGTGCTGGTAACATCTACATTACAGACAACAGCAACTTGTGCTACTACCACACTGTTAACTGGACCAGCCTCTTCAGCACACCCAGCCAAAAGACAGTGATCCATCGAAATAAAAAGGCAGAGAACTGCAGTAAGTACTGCTGCTCATTGCAACTTCTTGTCTATGATTGCCTCACTTGGGGGGGAAATGGTACCACTACTGGCAGGCTACAGTGCAGGGAGCAGGCCAGGAGCTCCACTGATGTCCCTTGAAGCTCCATGGACATCAGTGGAGCTGTGATCATTAACAGAATATAATCAGTCTGTCTCTGAGCAGGTTTATAGGCAAATGAATATAAGAATATAAGGATTTGGCCCAGTCTGTCTCTGAGCAGGTTTATAGGCAAATGAAATGTTTTAAGGCATGTACAAATGAAAGGGAGGAGAGAGCGCCCCTTCCTTACCATGAGATGAACTTTGCAGATCGGCGATCCAGTTTCACAATCAGGAATTCAGAAGGCCGTGAATGTAGAATGCATGTAGTGTTCATGGGAGGTGCCGATTTTACAGATTGGAAACTACAGCCCTTTCCT
>NW_010407226.1:6895-7721 GCF_000710305.1 Buceros rhinoceros silvestris | reverse complement strand
CTACCCTGCTTCACCAAAGCAGCTCTGTCTTAATTCAGAAAGGTCACTTGAGGGACATTTGGTTTTGATCACCAAGTTTCTCTTTTCTGTATTTGACCTATTGGATAAAGCAGATTACTTCTAATTTGGCCTAACTGTCTGAGGAAAGCTTACATGCTGGTACCTGGACTGAGATCATAGTGCTGAAAAGCAAATGACTGCTATGTAGCAGAGAAAACAATTTGGTTATACAGAAACCGGGCAGCAAATTGCATCAGTACAGTCATATGTCATATTGTAGCTGCAATACAGTTCATTTTAAGCATCTGTTAGACTGCTAGTCAGAGAGGAGACTCATTAAATAGCTGCATGTTTAAGTGGGATTCCTGGCTTTTGTGCTTTGACCAGCCAGAAATGTTTGCTTTGAGTTTTTTCAGACTGTGGTCCTACTTTTAACTTACTCTTTAAGCTCCTCTTTTTTTCCCCCCCTTTTTTTTCCTCCCCTCCTGTTGAAGTACTGCTCTACTGTGCTTTGAGACAGTTTGTGGCTGTACTCACTGCTGTGGTATGAGTGTAGCTTCCTGTAGATGAAACAACTACACATTTATCACTTCTGATCAGTTATTTTTCTGATCTCTTCTGCCATGTAAGAGCTACATGTAGTAGAAAGTCTTGTTTGGTAGATGTCTATGTGGTTTGTTGTTTTGATCATGACGATGATTATCATCATTATTATTAGGCTATTTCTCTTACACAGAAGTTAAAAAAAGGGAATGCTAAAGAAGTGCCTCTTGGTGTTGATGTAGATAGATTAATTGTGATTGTGCCTGAGGGTGTAGAGGGAAAG
>NW_010407226.1:1092-6808 GCF_000710305.1 Buceros rhinoceros silvestris | reverse complement strand
AGAGTTGTTTCTTAACCTCCAGCAGACCACTGTCCACTTTTAAATTCCAGCATACTTTATCCTTGGATGTAATTTTTCCTGTTATGTTAGAAAGAAGGATGTGTTGAACAGAACTTTTCTTGGTAGGATTTTCTGTGTATGTTTGCAAAAGATGTCTTTGGCGTAGCCTGTGAAACTATGGATTAGACCTGTAATGTTGTGGTAGAACATTTTGTGGGAAACCAATATAGAAGAAGGTGGAGGAGACAAGCAGAGTCTGCTGCTACTTCTCTGGTGAGGAAGTGCACCAGGTTGTCCTGTACATTCAACAGCTTCATGCCCTGGTGTCCTTACTACTGTAACCCGGGCAAGAGGTGACAAAGGCATGAGTAAATGAATCCAGGTGGTTTCTGTGAGAGTAGCATAGTTCTCTGTCATCCAGAGATGATTGAGCACATGACATGGGAATGAAGTATGGACGAGGAGTCCTGGATAATGAAATGAGCTGCAGGGTGAAGAAGGCTGCACAGTCTCTGTTTTCAACACACCAAACTTTATCTTGTTCTGAAATTAGCTCCAGTTGCTCAACATCCATGAGCTTCGTATTCTCATCTTAATGGCTTCTGTTTGCTTGTTTTTCATTTTTTTCCATCTCAAGGCTTTTTCTTTGCTTTGAATTCTTCAGAAGGTGAATAATATTTGAACGTTGATTAAGATCAGCCTTGCAAGGGAAAAGCATGCATTTTCTGGCACCATCGGCTCCCCTGAAATGTGGAGGAAATCTCCTGACTTCCCATGAGTAACGGGTGCCTTTGGTCTTGCACGCTAGCATTTGTAGATGACTTGTACTTCCAGTATACAGTCTGCTTTTCTGCCCTCGTATCAAAAACCAACTATGAAAACTGGTATATTATTTGGCAAACAGAAGTGTTGCCAAGAAAGAGAATCACATCTGCCCAGGGGTGGTGAGTTGCTAGTTGCTTTCTCCTGCCGTGGGGTTGGAGTTTAATTAGGATCAAGTGGTGAGGAGGAACCTAGTCCTGTGCTAGCGGTCTAGTAACAAGTGCATTTTGTATGTCATGACAGGAAGAATTAGCCCTTTGAGATTTCTGTGAAGAATTTTTTGGGCTTACAGAACAGTCTGTCTGAAGAAGCACAAGGTCTTGACGATCGTGCAAGAGTCACTAGGGTTATATTCCAAGATCCTAGTGGTCCCATCTTGTTGGGAGATGCATGAACCTGTGAACTTTTGTCAAATACCTCTTTGCCCTTTCCTGTGATTGCCAAGTTTGAGTCCCTCTGAAGCTGCTGAAACTGCTGGAATGTGGGCTTCCAGGCAAATGGAGACTTGGATGAACTGTCACATCATCCTCTTGCGCTGTGTGTCTTGTTGCTGCACTTGCACACCAAGGGGGCGTGTAAACTTTGTTTGGCTTTTAGCTCATGAAGATTTGTTGTAATAGAGATTTATTATTTTCCAGGAAGAAAAATACTCCTAAAACTATTTTAGGAAATTTGACATCAAGGGAATCTTCATGAGGAGAACAAATCCTCTTCATTTCATTTTAAGAAGTCACAATGTAAGCTACAGTACCAAGGGACTAGTTTTAAAAATGGACTCTAACCTGTGTTCGTTAAATGGATTGCACAGAATGACCATAGGCTAGAGGCCAAATTGCTCCAATCAGAAGGCAGTGTCTTAGGCAGCTGACTTCTTGAATCCTAAGAGGAAACAGTGGTTTTCGCTCTCTGTGTACATCTGTGTGAATGAATTGATTAATGTCTTATGGCTTTTTGAGAGTCAGCTCTAGATGAGAAGAGTTATCCTCCTTCTTCAGCTCTGCCTGTCAGTCAGCACCTCTCTGGGGTTAAATGGATCTGCTGCAGGTTAGATGTCTAACTAAAATCTTCACAATTACTTGGAGTAAGGCAGAACTGTTCCTCGGAGCCAGCTGCGTTTCTCCAGCACGCTCTGAAACATCTGTGATTTCCAGGATAGCCAACAGACTGAGGTGTAGGGGAGTTTTCTCTGAATCTTCTACTGTCTGAGTGTTTGGGATCTGAGAGCAGGCCTGTTGGGTTTCCATCTCTGCCTTTCCATTATTTTGCTTGTTCTAGACCCTGATCCTGCAGGTGCTTGGGCACCTGCCCACACCTCTCTGAGTGACAAGTAAGACTAATAATCAGAATGGGGAAGGGAAAAGTGTAAGTAAAAATTTGCAGGATCAGAATCCATCATCTGATGTAGAAATACTGTCTCTCTGCTTGCATAGTAACTGGCAGGGTGTGACTTATTAATAAAATTACCAATTAAATATTAAATTTTATTTTCACGTGGTTTCTGGTGAAGAAGCCAGTCTAAACCCTGTTAATTGTTACAGTCACTCTAAGGTATGTTTACTATGATTTCTTTGTATATTTTGAGTCGCTATAAGCTTGGTTTTGTTTTCCTCGCTACCTAGAGGTCATTAATGGCTTAAAGCAAGTTACAGCAAACATGTACTATCTGTGTAGCTTTTCTTAAAACTCATGTAACATGAGTTTCCCACATCTTCTGGTCTGCACCATATTTAAGTGACTTTTACAATATATCGCAAGATGATGATATTTTTTCCATACCTTTTAATGCTCTGTTCAGCAAACTGTGTGAGTCAGTGAGGAAATATTGAAAAATTGTTGAGGGAGTAAAATATTTGTGGAAAAGTTCAGCCTATATTAATGTATCTATCTCTGAGATATCTCTGAGATAACACTGGCATTATAGAGTTTGACAGAACTCTGATTTTTTTTTCTTTTTCAATGAAGACAGCAGACTTCAGCCAGTGGAAAATGCTACAAAGTTATCCAACACACAAAATATACTTAATATTCCTTATATCCTCAATTATTTCATCTTGTTGCTTCTGCCACTTCTTGACAATGTTAAAATAGTCACCAAATACTGCACTGCCTCCGAGATGGCTTTTCCAAATGCTGCTTAAAAGCCTAGGGCAGACTTCACTTGTTTGTAGAATTTTGAAAACACAGGAACAAAACATACATGTAGAATAATCCATAAACCCCACAGTGCTCTGCTGCTTTGTGTTGTCTTTCTAATATTGTCCTATGCACTCCACCAGGCTGCTAGGAAGAAAGTTAACTCTATCCCAGGTGAAACCAGGACAGGTGGGTACATAGAAGGAGTGTGATCTGTCTCTTCTTCACCTTCCCTGCACACGTTCAGAGACAGAAGATTCAGTGTCCAAGATTTGTACACAGGGAACATAGAAGAAGGTGGCACCTTTGAGGCTGAGCACCACAGAAAAGAGTGTCAGTGTGAACTGCGTAGACCCTGAAGGATGCCTAGGCTTGGGGACAGGAGAAGACTTGAGGGCAAGGGACCAGTTGAGGCTTCAGCAGCCGTCGCACCTTTAGAAGAGTCTGATAGTGTCTTCCAATGTTCTTTAAGAATTCAGATGGCAGATGGGCATCTTCAAACTGATAGGTTGAGTGGAAATGAGTTGGAGAGCATTCATCTAAAATGCATGAAGCTCTCATCTAATGTAGACTTTTGTCTGTTACTGTAAACCGTAATGTTAAACACTGCATAAAACTTACTTCATTACAAATATTATTAATGCAGAATGAATGACTAAAGTTATTTGTTAGAGAATGTGCTCTGGTAGTTCGATTTTACCATTGCTCTGTGCTGAAGTGAAGTATCTGCCTTCTTTTCCCAGCATGGGTTTCTTTCTAGAACAGTCAGAGGTGACTCGTGTTATATGAGTGCACACAGAATAAATGTAAAAAAAATACTCTTTTATACAAAGTTATTTAAAATAATTCCTTTCAGCTTTAGTGACACCTGCAGTGTAGAGTGAAACCTTTCTAGGCAGAGGTTGTCGTAAATGTGATAGTTATGAATTATGTCAATTTAGCCACCAATTAACGTCTTGAATAAATAATTACATTCATTATCAGACATGATGCAAAGCTAATTGAAGTCTGCAGGAGCTTTTCAGTTGAGTTCATGGAACTTTGGATCATGCTCCTAAGTGCATAGCCAAGTAACAATAATTTTTCTTTTTTTTAGATAGCTAATTTTCTTGTGTTCTGTCTAGGTTGGGGAAGAACATTGAACCTTTCTGCTTCTAACCTGTGTGACCCCATTAATAAAGAATGAACACTTGTTCTAAAACTTGCAATGAAAATGAGTTCCTGTCAAAAACATTATTGTTCTTTTCTTCCACATATGGCCATGTGATGTGCTGGAGCTTCAGAACATTCTCAGCTCATGGAAGTGCCAAATAATGTGTCTAAAAGTGAAACATTTCTCTAGCCATCCCTATAATTAAAGGAGGAGAAGAAAGACAAGCGTAATGGGTTTTTATAAATCATCGAAAAACCCACTCCTTTCTTGCCAGGATACATTTATGAAAACATTTCTATGGCTTAAATAAGCTGAAGGAAATAGTGATTTTTTTTCTGTTGCTTTTTTCATAGACTACAGGCACCGTGTTGGCTAGATTTCAATAGTTAATCATAAATTTTACTGAAAAGCTCTCTTTTTATTTGCGTGAGTTTACTCAGTATATTTTCTGAGCTATGCTGTAGTAGTGTCACTTGCTACTTGAAGGGATATTTTAGTGCAGTGCTGTGTGCATGCTTGCCTAAGTAAATTCTGATCCTAGAGCAGTCTGACAGCTGCGAACGGCAAAAAGAAAGGACTAGTAATAAAAGCGCAGTTTCAAGTTGCAAAAAAAGGTGAGAAAGGAAACTGCCTTTCAATGTGTGTGTAAAACAAAATCAGAAGGATGACTAATGTTCTTAAGGTGGCAAATGAGATCAAAGGCATCTCCAAAGCAGGGTGGTTTTTATTGCATGACAAGTACTTACAGTGAGCAGTTGACTAGAAAATAAAACTATTCATATAAAAAGCTTGCTTAATTACAACTGTGATAGTTTCAGGGTTTGGGGGTTTCCTTCTGTTTTTTTATTTGCTGATACAGTATAAGCCTGAAGCTGTCTGTGAATCCCGGGTTTCCCTGTGGCAGGACTCGTATATTTGTCTGGTCAGTGTCAGTCACACATCACGTCACCATGAGACTGGGTGAGATCAAAGGAGACTGGCAGACCAGGCTGGAGTCTGCTCTGAGGCATCCCTCAGGCGTGCTCTAAATCCTAAGGCACAATTGGGGTTCCCAGCTGTATCACCCGGAACTTTTTCCTGGGTGCTCCTGCAAGCAGTGAACGTGGAACAGGCCAAAACCGGCCTTTAATGCCAAGTCAATGCACCTCCTGAACTGGACTGCACAAAGCCAGACATGAGATGTCTAAAAGTAGGTGAGAAAGGAAACTGGGTGGGCTACATGTGCAGCACCTGCTAACACAAAGCTTTTGCCTAGTGCCTTTCATTTCTGGGAAGTTCAATCAGTGGCAGTGTAGTGGAACTCCTGACTTCTGGTAGTTGTTAGAAAAATGTTGTTGTGGTTAAAAAAGGGTGGGGGTAGGACAATAAGCATTTTTTTCCTGCTCATCCTAGCTTTATGTGGCATGGTTCCTTTGACCACAGCGGGTCGTGTCTCTCTTGCTGTGCTGGAATCTATGATAATTATTATGCTTTTAAATGACCACCCGAATTTACTCCTAAATGTAATTAGTTTATGTTTGGCTTTACCTCATTTGAGCTTTGAAGCAAAAGAAGAATGAATCAAAAAGATCCTTCTGAACATTTTCTGGATACTGTTATTAAGAAAGA
>NW_010407226.1:0-969 GCF_000710305.1 Buceros rhinoceros silvestris | reverse complement strand
GTGTGTGATATATGTATAAATGTATTCAAGCATTCCAGCCTCAGTAAGACATGAGTGAACAGACACTTCATGTCTGAGGTTACTCATGGTATCATATTGAAAAACATAGTGCTCATCTGAATGACACGTATTGTACAGCAGGGCTGTGCAGGGTCAGCAACAGCACTGTAGAGGAAGGAAGCATCTGGTTAATCGCTTGTTCTTGGATCAGTTTGCCTGCAAGCGCTGGAGGACATGAAATCTTTGGCTGGTTCCTCTGCTGCTTGTTAAGGTGTAAAGGTGAAATGGCCTTTTGTGGCACTGAATTCTGAAAACGTTCTAGGCAGTAAACCAAACAATGAGATGAGGATCCAGCATTTTCACTCTTGGTAAAGCCAAACATTCCATTGCCAGAAGAAAGAAAATGTGGAAGAAGCTTCACTCCTCTTGCCTGCCTTGCAGGAAATAGAAGAGGACATAGGTGAGGCATTGTGTATAGATCAGAAAGATACGTTTGACAATCCTGGTGCCAACATCAAACAGTGCTGCGTGATGACACGCGGTGATTAAGGAGCCGTTGAGGAGAGAGTCGCTGTACAAAGCACTGTGCTTTCCTGTACAGTAGGCTGCTGTGACAAATATTGGATGGTTCCAGTGTGGAACGTTATAGATGCCTTAGCACAGAAGAACAGTTTTAGGACAAGCCGTGGAGAGCAGAAAGCATCTTTCTGCTGCTCTTTCGTGATTTGGAAGGGCTTTGTGCTTCTCGGGTAATAAAACTCAGTGTAGTCTTTAGTTAAGGTGGTGTGTAGTGGACAGTACCTAACTCCACTGGTCCAGCCCTGACAGCAGAGACAAAACTGTCAGGTATCCCAAAATGGAAAGACGGCTTTTGTTTTTTCAGTCACCCAGCTCTGCTGCTGTACTGAAAGTGTAGAAAAGTAGTGCACGAAGAACTACTGTGTGCATGCTTGCCTAAGTAAATTCTGA
>NW_010407225.1:539-763 GCF_000710305.1 Buceros rhinoceros silvestris | reverse complement strand
GGTGGGGACCCCTGGGGCTCTGTGTACCCTCTGGTGGAGGGAGCCCAAAAGATTTGCGTACCCCACGGTGAAGGGGAGCCTGAAATCCCGCGCGGTGTGGGGAAACCCAGTGGATTTGGGTACCCTGTGGTGTGGGGGAGCCCGAGAGATTCAGGTAACCCCAGTGCAATGGGAACTGGGGACCCCCGGCATGTGGGTGTCCTGGGGCTTCAGGTACCCCACTG
>NW_010407225.1:0-208 GCF_000710305.1 Buceros rhinoceros silvestris | reverse complement strand
CTGGTGGCACCCCGGGCCCGTCATTCCCCATCCATGGGGACAGGACTGTGGCTCTTACCGCCTCGGATTTGGGTGGCACAGGGGGTGGGGTGTCCTCACGGGGCTCGTCCCCTGGCACGCCGGGGCGATACAGGGAGCCCAGCGGGGTGATGGCACCGAAGGAGACGAGGTCCTGCCGGCCAGCCCCGCTGCCTGGCTCGCAACAGCC